>NW_024468989.1:629899-714759 GCF_003184825.1 Aspergillus fijiensis CBS 313.89 | reverse complement strand
CCCCTCCTCCCCCCCATCCCCCCCCGTGGCTCTGACATCAACCGGTATTTTCATTCTCTTCAAGACAAAGCAGAGACAATCAAACCTGGTCAACCAAACGGGACCCGACCCAAACGAGGCCAGAAGGGAGGATCAACCCTCTGGACCTGCGTCCGGGTCAAACTCTGTCTCTCTCCTGTATGGACACAGCACTTTCTCCGGACGAAGAAACTAAACCTACCCTGGCTCCTCCAGCGGAGTTGTTATGAAGTTGAGTTGATTAGTTATTCTGCTGCTTGCTGGAAGGAGGATGATGTCTTGACCTCATCCTTCATTATTAGTTTTTCCCTTCTTTACCTTTTCATTAATTCCCCAATCTATTTTATTTTTATTTTTATTTTTTATGAGTATTTAATTTTATTTCCCTTTTCGCTTTCTAGATCCATACTGCCTCATCCAATTTATTTCAATCTCCTATATGGGTTCAATCCAATTCATTCGAGGTTTCAACCACTTTTTTTCTTAACAAGATTATCTGCTTTGACTTTCCTTTATCATCATCTCATTGCCGCGTCTTCAAGTTTCTTGGATATAGTTCGGTTCTACAACTGGGTCGTGCGTGCAGGATCTATGACCTGAACCTCTCCTTCCATATCATTCTGGTCACTGCCACTTCAGTTTTACTGTTTTAATCCACTCTGTTGCTACTACTACTACTACTACTACTACTACTACTACTACTACTACTACTACTACTACTACTACCACTACCACCACTGCCTTGCCATCATACATACATACTACCACTAATATACTATGTGATATTTGTCCGTCCTTGATTCTGGCTTTCCAATACTTCAATACTTCCACCCCCTTCAGTGCCTTCATTCCATCGAGGCGGCCAACATTCAACAGATCCGCTGCTGTTGCTATCCTACCAATTCCCCCGTGCGGCCTTTGATATTCGCGGTTCTCGAGCCAACCAGACCCCCCCGGCGACTTTTCTGTTCAACTTCAAGGATACAGATCAACATCAGCAGCTGTGGTCGCAAGCCATTGCATACCTCTCCCACGCACCGGACTTGAAGGGCTGCCGGGATTGAACAATAAACACCACCCCGTACCTAACCCAACCTAGACCAAGACAATCCCGATGAGAGTTTGATGAGCACGGTGTTACAGATATCTCGGTGTTCTGGCTCTTCACCTCCCGACCTTCTTCGCAAGTGTTAACTGAACCTCGGACGTCTCCTGCCCATATGTCTCTCCCGGTACTTCCACCGCAACCTCACCTCCCCACACTTCACCCAGTCACACCCACCATCGGCCCCTACACACGGCCAGACAGTGCGAGAAAGCGACCCTTCGAGTCGATCCCCGATAATTCGGACAATTGGACTGCTCCCTTCCGGGACGGTCTCCCAACGCCTCCGAGCGAAATGAACGGAGTTGCGACGTACAACGTCATCCCCTCGTCCGGCTATGGAGCGAAGCTCGATGGAATCACATTGCCGCCGTACGCCAAGGTCTCCGGCTATCCGCGCATGAACTTCGATGGAGCGACTGCCATGGTCCCCACGTCAAAGCCACACTACCAGCCTCCGGTCAAGGAGAATAACACCCGCGAGCAGGACAGTCAGAAGAAAAGCAGTACCAATTCTACGGCCTCGTATCTGCAGATCCCATCGACGATCAACAACAGCAAGGGGAGTCTCGCCGAATTTGCTGCGCAGGTGAGCAGTCTCACAGAAACTTTCTTTTTCGGCCGAGGGGGCTAATTTACGGATGTAGATGACATGTCTCTTCTGGTTCGAAAGTGCGGCCAAGTTGAAGGCCGTGGAGGAGCGTTCGCCTTCGGCCGGCTCTCTCGCCCCCGAGACCATGCCGACGGTTGGCTTTCAGAAATGGGTGACCAACATCCTCTCCACGACCCAGGTCAGCCAGAATGTGGTGTTGCTCGCTCTCATGTTCGTTTACCGCCTGAAGAAGTTCAATCCTGGAGTACGTGGGAAGAAGGGCAGCGAGTACAGGTTGATGACGATTGCACTCATGCTGGGGAACAAATGTAGGTTTTCTCGCAGGCGGATGCTGTGCAGGGAATTGAGATGAGATGAGGCTGACATACTTCTCCACAGTTCTCGATGACAATACCTACACCAACAAGACGTGGGCCGAGGTATCGGGCATCACGGTGCAGGAGATCCACATTATGGAAGTCGAGTTTCTGAGCAACATTCGCTACAACCTGTACGTGTCGAAGGAGGAATGGCGCCAATGGCATGTCAAGCTGGGCCTTTTCGCGGATTATCTCAACAACGCTCTGCGAGTGGCGGAGAAGAACGACAGAGCGGTTGTGCCTCCTGCACTGCGGGTTTCTCCCGATCTGGCTCCCATCTCCCGGGCTGCTCTGTGCTCGCCTTCAAAGTTGCCGTCGCCGCCTGCGACTGATGCTCTGCACTCGCACCACTGGCCGCTGCCGATGAACGGCATGCCTTATGCCGGAGGGGCGTGTCAATTGCCACCAAGTGACATGCCCCTGCCGAGCAGCAGCAGCAGCAGCAGCAGCAGCAGCAGCAGCAACTCGAACCCACGCAAGCGGAGCCGCGACGAGGCGGTGGAGGAATTGCCGTCCAAGAGAAATACTGCCGCGATGGTGCCGAATCTGCCGGTATCCTCCGCCTTGACCAACATTCCCGCCTTGCCGCCCGTCATGCTATCCACCACCACATCTACCTCTACCTCTACCTCTACAGCACCTTCGACATCGGTGCCTTCTCTCGTTCCTGCTATGCCTGACTCCGTCTCTCGTCTTCCACGACCGAACTTCCCTTCTTCTCTCAGCCTGGCTCCGACCATGCCTCCTGCCGTCTCCACAGTTCCCCAGCTGCCTTCCACTGGCCGGGTGATGCCGCCTGTATACGCTCCTCCCAACACGTGGATTCCATCGCAGATGCCGACCACCACCACGACCGTGGCCCCCTCTGTCACTGTCCCTACCGTTCCTCCACTTGGCAACGGTCTTTACACCTCCCTGCCGGACCCCAGCAGACACCACAACAGTCCGTTTGCCATCTCCTCGGCTGGCATCTCCCCCGCCGTCTCCGCCTACTCTGTTACCCCTCAAACCCACCTGTCGCCATCCTTCTTCCTCGCCAACCGCAATTCGCCGTACCGGCCCGTTCGCAGTGTCAACACCCTTCTGATCCCGCCTCCTTCCACCTCCCTGCAACAGCAGCGAAGCGTCCCCTTTGACCACATGCACTACCAGCCGCTGGGAAAGACCGTTGCCGAACGCAAGACGGGCGTGCTGCCATACCTGCACCACGAAGCATGGCCCTCTGGACCCATTGGACAGCCCATGTTCCACTCCAGCTTCAACTACCCATGAAGCGAGCAAAAGTCTTTTCACTGTTTGAATACAGCTTTACGACCTTGATACTGATACGATGCATATGAGAAGACCTGACCTTCACTTCATTTCTTTTATTGGCCATCCTCCGTTCCGCCCCCACCGTTACCGTCCCCTTTGTATCACTGTACAGATTCTTTTTTCTCCCTTTCTTCGACCTTTCCGTTACGACATAGCATGACACTGCGGCGTTTGTTTTTTTTTTTTTTTTTTTTCCTGCCTCATTGATAGAAATCGGTTTTATCTGGCAAGACCAATGTTTGCATCTACACTGGACCATGGAGGAAAATCTTGGGAGGAAGCTTTCGTTTTCTGCATGGATATGGCGCTAATGGGAATGCTTATGGTTATGTACACACGAGAGGGAAAGCATTAGCATGATATGGGCGTTTTGTTTTTGGGGGGATGTGATTAGGTAGTCTCAGGGAAAGAGACCAGAGGAAGCTGGGTCCGATTAGTGTGGCCCTTGTGACAAGAATACAATGAAAGACACTCAAGTACAGTGGCCCTTGTGATAGAAATACAACGAAAGACATTCAAGTACAGATCATGCTGTGGATTAAAGCTCCGGCCTAATAGTCGTGGACAGTCTTCAAGGATTATAAGTCATGTGTAGATGAACACCGCAGCTGACAGCCATACTAACTTTTATAACTTTAATCAGATTGGTCATTCAACTTCAACCATTCTCATATTCCAATACCCAACTACAGTATATCTAACAACCTAGAAATTAGCTCTTGTGTCATGAATTTCCCAGTGATGATCATTCCTCAGCGCTGATACTTAACATCCCTCTCTACCTGTCTAGCTGCGACACTTCAAACAGAGGCTAGTAGTACCTTAACCACGCTCTGAGTCCGCAAGTTGCCAGCAATGCTCGCAAGACGCCCCGCCCCCTCAACCGTCTCCGATGTTCCGGAGCAGCACAGTCACTTAGTTTGTACAGTACCTAAGACATCTCCACCCAACTCGCAAGCCCCGGCCCTCTCAAGCATCCTCCTCCTCCTCATCATCACCATCACCGCCCAGCCTCCAAACCACCACCCCAGCCGCAGGGATCTCCGACCCATTCTGACTCCCAATGACCACCCGCCTCGCCCCCAGAATATCAGGCACCCGCACCGCCTCCAACCCATAATTAAACCCCCAGAGCACGGCCCCGCGCCGCGCAAACCGCAGGTCCGGTCCTAGATCCGTCATACCCCCACGGACCGGCCGCCCCAGAACATCCGTCAGATTCGCCTCGCGCGCCACATCCCCCAGATACGCGACCAGCAGCTCGACCGTCGGATTCACCCCGAGATAGTGCACGCCGTTCGCGGCGCAGCCCGCCGGCCGGCCCTGCCGGTGGCGCGGGCCCGTATACCGCAGCCGCGTCGCCTCGTCCCGCCCGCAGACCACCCACTCCGCCCACCCGGAGATGTTGAAGCGCCGGCCGGCGTACGCGACGCTCTGGCCGGCGTAGTCCGGCGGGGTCTCGATGCGCGTGACTTTCATGGGCAGGCGCGCGTGGATCGGGCCCTGCGAGGGGGTCAGGCCCGGCTGGTAGCTGAAGGTTTCGGTGAGGGCGCCCGTGTGCGGGCCGAGAATGATGGGGCCCGTGTGGTTGGCGAGCGTCTCGTCTAGGGTCGGCGGGATGATGGGCAGGCTGGGGATGACGACCAGTTTGTAGTTCTGGAGCGGCGGGGGCTGGTCGGCTGGGAGGATGTCGATGGAGAGGCCTAGGCGCCGGAGGGCCGAGTAGAATTTGTAGACTAGCTCTAGGTAGGTGACTGTTGGGTCGGTGTAGCTCGTTGTTGACGGGTCCCAGGTGCCGCTGTAGGGCGAGATGGTCCAGGCTTGGTGCGCCGTGTAGGAGAAGATGAGGGCTACGTCGGCTTGCTGCTGCTGCTGCTGCTGCTGCTGTTTTTGGCTGTGGGTGTGGTTGTTGGTTTTGAGGGCTTTGATCAGGATAGGGAGATCTTCGTGGGCGAAGGTCTGCATCTCGTCGAAGCCCTCGTCGGCGGTGTTGTCCGACGTGAAGAGGCCGGAGAGCGTCTGCTCGGCGCCAAAGGGTACCTGCCGCCACCGAAAATACGAGACCATGTCGCCCGAGTCGGCGAAGGTCTCGTGCGTCCACAGGCGCACCATCCCCGGCAAGGGGGAGACCCGGTAGGGACTCCAGTTCAGGACGCCCGGCTCCATCTCCATGATGCCGAAGGGGCCGGCGGTGGTGTTGTAGGCCGCCCCCGCCACGCCGCGGTAGAGGGCGTGGTGCAGCGCCTGCCAGTCGGGGAGACCCGTGTACAGATAGTTGGCCTGCTCGGCGGCGGAGAGCCACGAGACGGTGCTCGGCCCGGACAGCGGGTATTCGTCGAAGGTGGCCAGGTCGAGGCCCACCTCCCGCGCGAACTTGAAGTGGTCGAACTCGAGGAAGCCCATCATCATGTTGGTCGTGATGAACTGGGTGGGCGCGTGCTGGCGCAGGATCGTCGCTTGCTCCCGCGCGAACTCGATCATCATGTCCGAGCTGAAGTGGTACCAGTCCAGGAGGTGGCTCGGCGGCGGCGTGTAGACCTCCATGTACGGGGGGTGGATCGCGTCGAAGTTCGTGTACTGGTTCGACCAGAACACCCGGCCCTGGGCGGCATTGAGGTGGTCGATCGTGCCGTATTTGTCCTGCAGCCATGTCCGGAACCGCTGGATGGCGTTTTGGTCGTAGCTCTGCACGGTGTCGTGGCATCCGAACTCGTTGTCCAACTGCCAGCCCGCCACGGCGGAGTGGTTGCCGTACCGTTCGGCCAGTTTGCGCGTGATCTGCTGGCCCATTCGACGGTAGTCCGGCGAGGAGGAGCTGTAGTACCGGCGCGAGCCGAACTGCTTGGTCGTGTTGGTGTAGTCGACGAAACTGATGTCATACTTCTGGTAGAGCCAGTCCGGTGGTGCGGCCGTGGGCGTCCCGATGATCGCTTGGAGCTGATACCGTTGCAGCAGATCCAGCGTCTGGTCCAGGAGAGTGAAATTGTACTGCCCCTCCGCCGGCTCGAGAATGGCCCAGTCGAACTCGTTGATCCGCACATATGAGATGTTGGCAGCGGACATTTGGGCAATGTCGTCTTCCCACATGTACTCGGGCCATTGCGAAGGGTAGTAGTCGACGGCCAGGTGAGGCCCGGCGGTCCACCGTGTGACCGAGGGAGCAAACGATGGCTCTTGCTCTGATGACTGTGACTGGGAGGTCTGACGTTTGGGGGTCACTGCTGTGGCATGGGCAAGGTCTGCCACTGTCAGAGCTACAAGGGCCACCGCTTGAAGAAGCATATTGACAGAGGGGAGATGAGCAATGCAGGTAGAGGATGAGTTTCTGGCAGGTTGGCCCTTCATAAATCCAGTGGACCAGCCTGCCAGAAACATGCATCCCGAATTATCCGACTGAATCTAGCCGAAGCTGAAGTGGATCGATGGCATGTTGGAATTGTAAGTGTAGAGATCCTGAATTGGTGGAGATGTGGGGAAGACAGAACTACCCCGCATACTGTGGACTCGGTGCTCGGTGCACTTCCGAGTCATCGTCAAGAAAATGCCTCGATGCGGAAAGTCGTCGACTTGGGATCCTGCGACTAACTCCCCATTGACGTCAAATTTCCCGTTTCTGTGCCGTCAAAAATATCAACGTCCGTGGAATTGAGCGGGGCAAGTCCTGAGGCTTTCTTTACTTACCCGTTAAGCTTCCTGTACGTGTTTTGATTTCTTCCTCTGTCTTCCAGACTGCCAGGGGAGAACCGGCTGCAAACAGAAAATATGGGTCTTGAGAAGGATTATTTGTATTGCTCTAGAGGGTTTACTGAAGAAAAGCAACTAGACGCTGACGGAAACTCTCGGCTCTCCCACCGACTTAGGGCATAGTTGCTAGCGTGTCTCGAAACAATTTGGGGGAACGGCTATAAAGGGCTGGTTGAGATGGCTCATCAGGGTAGGAGTAAGTAGATTCTACCGTCTCTTAGCTGCCAGCGGAAGACACAACCATGGGAACGGAGCTAATGTGAGTATCACAATAGACGAATATGAATGCATTGTTGTTGTCGTTCTGTACGGCCGGGTTTCTTGCGCCCGGCAGACTGGAAAAACCCTAGGTTGGAATCTGGGTAATGGTATCATCGAAATCAAATTGACCACAGGGAACTCAAAGTCATTCATTGTGTTCGATTACTCGGCCTCTTCGTTATCATTGCTTTCGTTCACCGCTAGCCAAGGAACGCATTGGTTTTCCATCATACCTGCTGGCAGCTTACGGGAGTAGCGCAAAGACGTAGTATGAATAAACGATTTCCTATCTGGAGCTTAGATCCACGAGAGAAGGTGGCCACATGGCAGTCAATTCAGGTGACAAAAACAAGGAAAGCAAATGAAGTTTTGGTCTCGAGATTTTGCTGAACGGTGATGATGTCTTTGCCTCAAGATAAACTTGACTTGGCCATGAGGAGCGACCGCAAAGCGTCCTTGTCTATATATTTTCGTGAGTTCCTCTCAGCAGCTTTAAAGTGCCTCTCAGTGATAGGGAAGTCAGGGTGATCCTCCAAGTATATATCGATGGTGTTCAAATCCGACCTTTCCACGATCAACTCGAATGCTGCCTCCGTGGTGGGTAGTGGTATCCGATGCTGCATACATGAGCGGACAAAGTCGTCAAAATGCCTAGATGATAACCTCTCCAGCATTTTATCCGAGACATCGAAATTGGCATAATGGAAAAGGGCATCTGCTGACCCAGCCAGAGAATATAAGCTAATCTTAGGATCCTGCCACATTGCTTCCCACACTGCACGCAGATTGAGGTCACGATGTTGTTTTAAAAACAGCTCTAGAGCCTCGACTTCGCCTTTTTGAACAGCACATATCAAGATATCCTCTGTAATTGGTACTGCCTCTGGTCCCAGGCGGGTCAGAAGTAAGCTTATAGTGGGGCTTGAGTAAATTGCGTCCAACGAAGCTTTGATCATTTCTTCAGTAATTAAGACTTGGTTCTTCTGTCTGTCGAGTAGAAGGCGCATTGTATCGACGTCCCTTATTGCGCTGGCGACTATTCTCGGTGTCACTGGTAACTCCGGATTCCTGTTAAGAATGATCTTCAGTGTATTATTGTTACTGACGGTCATTTCTACCAGCCACTCGGTTACTTCCACAAGCTGCCGATCGAGAAGCACCTCTAGTGCCAATCCACAGTGTCTTTGGTCTTTTGTTATCTTCTGAATCATTCTTTCAATTGGAAGATAATCATGCCGTCGATCCAATAGCAACCCCAGGGCGTCAGGAAAACAACATACCGCTTCGAACAGTCGATCAGTTACAGGAATTTCGGGCCATCTCTCCAAGATGAATGTGAGCACATAGTCCGAGTTGATGGCGATCTCATCAGCAAGTAATACCAACAAATCTTCTGAGACGGGAAGTCTGTGTCCACGAAGATCAAACAGGTAGTTCATCAAGGCTTGTGCATGGGAAACGTTACGGGCCACATAACCAAAAATCCTGCTTGTGATAGGAGGACTAGAGCCACTGGCATTGCTCACCAAGAGCTCCAGCATTTCCCGATTATTGTACCCGGCAGCGTTGCATAGTACCTGTTCGGTGATCACAAATCCCGGCTGCTGTCTGCGCAGAAGCGTCTTTATCATTGCCAAGCCTTCGACTCGATTCCATGTGATGGCTTGGATGATCTCATCATTAATGGCAGCGTCTTGTCCACACTCGTCAAGCAACAAATTCATGATTCCATTGCCCGCTGACATGTTCTGTGCAGCGGCTAGAAGAACCTCTTTGTTAATGTCTGTTCCAGGCTCTCGCCTGTTTAGAAGTAACTTCGCTGCCTGCAGATCGCGTGTAAACCTGGCGGCTGTGATCAAGACTTTCTGGGTGACACATATCTCCTCGCCACGCTTCTGCAAAAGCATCTCTACCACTTCTTTGTTACAACTTGTAAGGGCTCCGAGACTTTCCTCGTCCAAAGCGATATCATTCACGTGCCGACTCAGCACAAAAATTGCGGCGTCAGTATTGTATGTAAGCAGCGCCTGCATCAATGATGGGGTAAGCCTTATATCCTCAACACATCTATTGAGGAGTAGGTTCATGATTTCTGCACCACAGTCGACATTGCCTAGCACCGCTATCATCACCTTCTCAGTTATCTTGACGCCCATTTTCTCTTTTTGATCCAAGAGTCGGTCCATTAGTATATAGCCCAAGCGGGCGTAATTCCCAGCTGCAGCTTCAACCAGGCTCTCATCGATGATCCTATGCGATGCTCTTGATTGGTCGTGCAAAGCGCCCTTGTCCCAAAGTAGGTTCAAAATGACCGACAACTTCTCTCTATCAGCCTCGGCGGGGTTTATAACCTTTAGCATGCTCTCAGTCACGATTCGGGGTATCTCGTCCATATTGTTCAGCAACAACTCCAGGATCTCTAAGTGACCTTCTGCCGCGGCTGCGGATAATGCATCGCGCGAACCATCATAAATGGTTCCCAGTGGATTGGCGCCTTTTGCAAGCAACATTTCGACTGTTCGTTTCACTCCTCTCCGTGATGCATTGTATAGAGGCGTGTCTAGTTCCTCCAATGATCGAAGCCATATGCTATCCCAAAAGTACTCATCCAAGCGCACCCAGTTGAAGTAAACATCGCGCTCGGTGAACAGATGATCGACCTCCTCCTGGAGACCGGTACTCCTGGCGTGTAGATCGCCTAGTTTTGCCAGATGATGATCCCAGTATCTTGCAGCATATATGAGTAGTGGGCTTTGAACGGCAGTAGTCTTTGTGAGAATATCGGTGGTTTCCAGCAGAGAGTCGATACTTTTATTTGCAATAGCATCATGACCAGATAGGGTCGAGAACTGATACCATTGACCCTCGATTTCGTTGCAAACTAGAAACTCTTTCACAGAGAAGTGAGCCAATCTGACAGTATCATCAGAGATGCTCACAGTGACCAAGGAAGTAGTGCAAGTTGTTACAACGTCTTCTGGAAACCGGAAAGATACAACAGCTGCTACGGCCTTCAGATCCAGCGGGACGGCAGAGAAACTCAGCCAAATCAGGATTGTGCGAGCTGCCTTTCGATCATCTGGTGGGAGCCTTTCGAGGGTATCTCTATAAGTATCCTCGAGTGTAACTGGAATGGAATCAAGAGCCTTGAAGAATGCATCCTCGGTCTTGGACTCTTCAAGCCGCTTGATCTGTAAATCAGCCCAGCGAAAGCGCCTGCTCAATCACCCGTGTCAATCATGCTGTATAGATCTGTTTATCGGGACAACTTACCGTTCTGGAATGTCAAGCAGTTTCTTCAAGGTCCGCTCTTTTATCGAGTCGTCCCATGCACGCAACCTGCCGTGGGAGACTTGAGCCCGGACAAAAGTTTCCACATCTTCTGCCAATCCAGCCTCCAGATTCACGCTTTGATATTGTTCCAGCCTTGAGCGTATATCAGGCTCTGGTCGGCTGGTAGCCAGAATATGCAGTTTAGTTCGATGCTTTTTCAATAGGTCTTCTAGAAATGGCAGAAGCAATCCCCGTTCGCCATTTTTCGCGGGGCACTCATCCAGAGCATCAAGGATGAGGAAGAACTGACCCTCAAAGGTTTCCAATACAATGTCGAGAATCTCTGCGAACTTTTGCTGGTGTGGGTTACTACCTCGATGGCGATGCTCTTCCCAAAGTTTGACCATAGATGCAGGGAGTGTTTTTGGCATGAATTGTCGTATTATGGACCTGGTCATATTGTACACCTTCTGTGTTTCGTCATTGCTGAACTGAAAGTACCAGTAGGCAAACTGCCGTGATGAAAAAGGCTGGCAGTGTTCCTCGATATCTTGAATGACTGTAGAACAGAGAACCGATTTTCCGCATCCGACTTGCGCCAAATGTCAGTTTTGATTTTGGTGAAGGATTAGAGAAGCGCACCTGCTCCATAAAGCCAACAAATCTTCCCGGGCGTGGCCTTCCATTCTTTGTATTCGGGCAAGTTGAGAAACCAATCCCTCGTGTTTGATGCGCGGGGGTGTTGAGTATTGTTTTGGAAATCGGAGTAGGATGCCGTGGACAGCCAATCGAGGATCTCTAGATCTTGCATGCCTGCTCGAATTAGTGTGCGGCCTCCTCGAAAGGCCATTGCCTAGTAGATTGCTTACTTCTGGTGTGCGATTGGATAATCTTCAGCTTTTCCACCGCTTCATCAATCCCGTCTAGTATGCTTTCGGCTTCTCTCTTGCGGTCTGTAGTAGTCAGCATGCTGCCTCTTGTTGTTCATCCTGACAGAGAGGAGATAGCAGTACCTAGATCTTCCGTAAGGTTTGTCCAGTTCTGAACTGCCTGCGCTTTGCTTTCGATAGTATTCTTGAGATCCTTGAGCGGCTGTTGAATCAGGGCCGTGAAGCTTTTGAGTATGCGATCTCTCAGGCTATCAGTTTCGATCACCATTAGGGAAAATCCCGAATTCGTATTTCTCACCAGCTTTACTTTCTTTTTCTGCCTCTTTAACCTCTGCCGTGTACTGAAGAATTGCTATGTAGACTTCCACTAGAGCGTCTTCCAATCCTCGATTGCTTTCCACCCGACTTTCCCGATAATGGCGGTCAATGATCGCATAGTAGGAGAGATTGCGGGCTAGATACTCGGCTGCCTCGAAGATGTCGTCCCGACGTTGGAAATTGTTTTGTATCAATGTCAGGCCAAATGAAACGACCGACCATGCACTTGAAGCTGGACTGTGCCTTTAGCAGATGTGCAGGCTGAACACCATGGAAGGTTAACTGGCTGGATTGCTCACCATGGCCCGTCGGATCAAACGACACCAATGCCTTGACAAGCTCCTGCGCCTGCAATGCATAGAGAATGATATTCTTGGCGGTTTCGCGGACGTCGATCTGCCCCCCCTCGCGCTTGCGGATCTTGAGCCCACCTTCCTTATACTCGCGGTATTTCTCTTCTGTTGTTTTGATAACGCCCTCGATGGCGTTCGTGATGGGGGAAGCGCTTTCCTGCGCCAGAATTTCGCGGTGTTTCTTGTCTAATCTCTCTCCGGCCACCTCCCAGAGATTTCTTCTTGGGGAATTATCGGTGCTTGCCTCGTCCAGGGAAGAGACACTATGATCGGTCCTCGTGGCGATGCGGTCGTCGTCGTTCGTGCTCGGGGGCTGGGACTGGTCGTCAAGCTTCTTACGGGCATGTCGATCTGGCTTTGTGGATTTGAGTCGAGCGCGCAATCTCCGGAACATTGTGGAAAACTCTTTGAAGGGGGGACTCTTTGTCCAGGGTGGAATCCATCCAAGGAAACAAGACGGGCAGTCAGCCTATCTATTCTCCCGGGGGTGGGTTAGCGAACACCTGGCATGCATACGCTAATTAGCTAGCCTTGAGCACGGCGGCAAATCTCACTGTCTTACTGGTCTGTCCATGTGGTCGACTTTTTCAGTCCTGCGACTTTTGGGGGGTTTTTCTTTTCTTTTTTCTTTTTTTTTTGTGGTATGAAGGACGGATGTCAGAACAGCTCTAGGAGCTGAGACACACGTCCGCGCAGTGCGGGGGTTTGATGTGACTTATTGGGGTGATTCGCCACTTTTAGTATGCACTCGGTTTTCAGGCCTGTTCTCGCGGCCTCAGGCAGCAGTACATCCAACTGGATAATTCTCACATTACAGCCCAGTGCATGCCCTGTGCCCAAAAGCTTTGCAGAAAGACAAAGGATAGAGATTTAGTATTGAGAAATCACTCTTGTACACATTGGATCGAAACCTCTTTCCGCCCCGCAGACACGAGCTTATAATTCTAAACCCTAACGCCAAGGCACTATTTCATGCAGGAGTCTATATTTGGCAACCGGGGAACTTTTTATGGATCAACGACTAGCAGATCATCCAGCTCGAATTCCACCTCCCGCCCTTGGGCCTCCAGCTCCAGATATCCAGGTGCACTCTGCTCGATAATGCGGACCCAGAGGTCCCGACATCCGTAACCCGGAAAGAGGAACTTGTTGTTCAGTCGGGTGGACTCCAAGAGCTCGAGGATGGGAAGGTTCATGTCCAAGCTATATCGATCTTATCAATCAAGAAAGGTCTCAATCAGAAGACGAGAGAAGTCAGCAGCACGTACGGTTCATTATACTGCGGCGGGCCCCCGATCCCCGACTCGGCAATCTCGGGCAGGTCTTTCCCCAGGACCTGCTCGAAGGTCATAGTTTGCCCTATATTCCAGGGTCGACGGAGGGTCGAGATGCGGACGTCGCCATTAGAGCCATACTCTACCAGGGTAAGACGCCCCGTGGCCAGCCCCGGCGCATCGATAACGAACCACGTAAGATCCGGCCCGTCGGCGAATACCACCGTGCCCTGACGGGTCATAGAAATAGCGTGGTAATCCGCCGGGGCGAGATACAGTGCCGGAAGAACCTTGCTGAGGGTAGTAGTAGTAGCTGTAGCCGCCGGAGGGCAGCCAAGCAGCTCTGGAATATGGCAGCGGGGGGCGTTGCCCGCCCCACGGAGGTCGAAGGGGTGCCGCCTGCTCCATTCATCTTGGTGGACGTATAACAGAATAAGAAACTTTACGAGGTGGATGTAGCTGCGCGAATAGGTCTCCCGGTCTATCGGGGCCAAACACAAAAAGCGTTTGTTGGGTCTCGGGGCGAGCTGCGAGAGTACCTGGGCCGGGTAGTCGACAGCCGAGGTGTATCCGGCGGAACGACTATGGTAGGACTGCGGCAGTGTTACCCTTCAATCTTCTTCTTCCTCTTGTTCCACTCATGCTCATTCATGCTGAAGATGAAGCAGGCAAGAGAGGGACAGACAAGAGGATGACAAGAGGAAGAATCTAAAGACTTCGGGGGGTTATACGCACCTCGCGGAACTCCTGGCTTGCGGTAGCCCATTTCTCGATTAGGGCTCGTCGTTGGCGAAGCCCATCTTCGGTAGTTGACGTCGGGTGGGATTCATCCTGCAGCCGGCGAGAAAGTGATTGGAAATCGTCAGTGCGACATATCATGATATAGGGATGTGTGCCTCCGCAGAATCCCCCCTACCCGTACGAATAGCAACCATCCCTTGGCCTCTTCAGCGAGCTCTTCCGGGTCCAAATCTGTCAGATGCAGGCGGATTTGCGGAATTCCCGCCGGCCAGGATACTTCGGACATCCGCTGTGACATTCGGGACTGGAATTCCTGGGTGTGAGAACCGGATTGCGAAGCTTGTAGCGTGAGAAGAAAAGAAGGAAAGGGAAGAAAGGGTCCACAAAAAGGATTACAAAACATTACAATAGTGCACTGTTGATTGTGGGTCCTACCCCGCCCATTCATCTCGCGCCCGAGGGCCTTAATTACACCCGCCATAGGAACTATCACAGATGGCCGATGCGCAATACTCGTCGGTGGATCCACTGCCATCTCGGTCAGCCAGCCTCCGACGGTCATTTCCCCGGTCAGTCACTCAGCAGTTGCAACAGGATCCGAACTGGGAGCCGAAGCACGTATAACCCCCGTTGTCAGCGCCGCAGAGCCTGGGGATAATTTTCATGAAGACGACTTACCAGTCTCCCCAGATAAGATACTGCAGCAATCACCAAAGGCAGATTGCTCACACGTGGACCCCGTAGCTCCGCCACACGTGCCGTCCGTGGCCGTAGCGGCAGAGGTTGTGGTGGTAGACGTGACAGTGGTGCTGGTCGAGGGGCTGGTCGAAGTCGCCGTACGAGAGGCAGACGCAATCGTGGAGGTTGAGCCCGCGGCGGCATCGCCCGAAGTCGAAGCCGTCGCCGTCTCGCTGCCAGTGACCAGGGGGGTGCTCGTATTGAAGGGGATGGCAGGGGTCGGCTGGCTTAGATCCAAGTCACACACGCGATCCCATTCACTGTACCAGGCGGTATCGTAAATCTGATGCGAGAAGTTCAGAAGTCAATAGGACATCAATAATTTTTACGCATGTGGTATCATGTTTTATGATGATCATAGTAAGGTTAGTCGAATTTTACCTCAAGCTAAATTCAAGTTCGTTCGCAGATATGCTTGCAAAAAGAAGGAAGGCAGGGCGCTGAAGATGGCCATATGACTGACAAGATTGTCTATAGTTGATGATCCCGGTTTATTTTGTGCTTGAATGCAGCTCTGGAGTGCGGCGCTGAATCTAGGTTTGAATGCAGTTGTAAATAAAAATCTGCTGGCGAACTATGGTGCTGACTGCTTATGATAGTGTTGAAGTACAATTTTGACCAGGTACTTGTTCATATACATGGTTTGTTTGACACAGTATGTCTGACGAAACAGCTAATAACTATCACCCAAATAAAGACAAATCATCGATTCAACACTCAATCCCAATCAGCTGCAGTGACTCACAGAGCAAGTCCACGCGCCTCCCTGGCTGATCGCGCAGATCCGATGTGGACTGCTTCTCCACACTCCAACTCCCAGGAACTTCCCATGAATCGAATGGTAGGTTCCAACGAGAGGATATCTAGTCATGACGCCCGTCGGGCGCAATACTAGATCGTATCGAATCTGATTGATCCTGCGCTGGACAATGCAGGTCCCACCGCCTGGAACTAACTGCGAGGAGCGCAGGCCCTCCAAACTCGACATCCACTTGGCGGGGTTGATATCTTCGCCAAACACAATCCCATCCCCCTTTCCACTTCGGATCGGTTTGAGGATATAGTCTTTTTTCAGGTCAGGGTCCTGCTTGCAGGATTCGATCAACTGTTCAAGTTCGGCCGAGCCAGGGAGTATTGTATCGGCAATGCCTTTCTCAAGAATCTTCGCCTGCGCGTACGTGAGGATATCTCGGTCTACTAGAGTGTCGAGCTCCTGTCTGACAAGCCCGAGCATTCGCTTGTCGTGGACAAGTAAAACAGTACGCAAGTCATTAAAGCACCGGAGGCTGACTTGGCGGAGCATCTCTGGACTGAGCGCACGAAGCTCCTTTTGGTGCAGCTCCAGGCCCACCTGATAAATCTCTTCCATGGTCTCTCCATCATAAGTAATCAGCGATTTCGCGTGCTCGGTGTTCCGGCCTTCGGTATCTCTTATCACGCAACAGAGCCGGTAGCCGCCCTTGGCTTGTGAACATGGCACGAGCCTGAGATCGGCTGGCAGTACAAAACGAGGGTTGATGCCAAAATGTGTTCTGAGATACTCCACCACCATATGAATATCAATGCCAGGTTCATCCCCTTTGAGAAGGTGTAATGGCAACCTGAGATCGAAAAGCCCCAGAAGGCCACCCAGCATCTGTTCCAGTTCGAAAGTTTAGCTTCTGTAGAACAAACCCTCAAAGAAAGCATGATATCATCCATCATCAGCTCTTACCTGGGCGGGCTCAGTCGTGCCGACTAATCCATTACCTGCATCGCAGATACCCTCCTCCTTCAGCGCCTGTTGCCCACAAGCCGCATACATCATTCCATTGAACGAAAAACGAGCGTTGATTTCACTGATTCGGAAATTCTCTATAGGACCCGGGACACCTTTGCGGCTTTCGTCTTCAACCAGAAAGTCCGGTCTCCACGAGCCGCGGCAGTCACGATATGGCGGGAGGTTACTTGGTACTTGGCTATCAATCCACTAACGGGGAGGAAGGCCACTTAGTATGCCATACGATACAGCACCAGGCAGGGCAACAACCTACGCGGAGAAGCTCTTCTTCTGCTGGTTCCAGAGGCATGCGCTCGGGGTATCTCGACTCTGTGTCCGTCCACCACCTCTCGACGATGTCAGTGATAGCCAGGACCAAAGCCTCATTGAGGTCCTTCCATCGACGCTGATGCACCGCTGAGACAGCGATCGGCCGGGGAATAAAGGCCGACCTCGAGCTCTTGTGCCACGAGTTGCGAGAGCAGAGCCGCAACAGGTTTTCTTGAATGGCCTCTTGATCTTCCATGTATGTCGCTTTGCTCGGGTCAAAGGAGGCTATGGGCTGGAATTGCCCCCCGCCGCGAAAAACATGGACCTGGTGCAGAAGCTCTGATGCTGGAGACTTCATTGCGTGGAGGTATGGGTAAACGTGCTGGGTTTCTTCAGTTGGATGGGTGAGTAGAGTAAGGTAGGAGGAGTAGGGAGCCCTCTTTAAAGGGGCACTTACTCAACCACGACAAGGGCAACTAATTAGAGCAAGGACGATCAGTGGGCTCCCTAGATGAGTATATCACGCGTTGCAGAATCGCTTCCTAAATCGGCCTTCCCGATGCCCTTCCTCGCGGCCTGTCTAGTCTGTTCTTCGGTTCCAGTTTCGTCCTATTGTAAGTTTCTTTGGTTATCCGCAGTAACTTACCAACCCCTGAGTTACGCACGATACTTGATATTGGATTGTAACAAATGGCCCGGTGAACCAGAGCATGTCTGCAGCTAAGTGGAGATTGTTCTCACTGCGGCCCTTTACAATTACATAAGGGCAATGATCGGTTCCATAGTACCGTTAACGCGGTGGGTCTCCCGATTGCCTAGGTAGCGTGAGGGCAAACCACCTCACATCACATAACAGCTTCTGTGAATTTGATTCGTCATTTGCTGTAAATTGTACCTGTCTGATGTATCCAGTGACAGTGTCCCTGGCCTCGCATGAGCTGGACGTCTCACCGTCTCGATCACCGCGTTTTGATTAATGTCTCCTCCCAGGTAGCGGAATCCACCCCGCTTCAAGCATCTCTCCTTGTTTACTGCCCGGCTGTGGTTGTCGACTCATCAGTCTAGAGCAACGTCAATCTCACACTGGAAAATAATACCAAGAGCAGGATTCGATCAAACTAGATCGTGTGTGCAGATCGTTTTGGGGTTACAGAGACTATGGATATCACATGCAATAGCTTCGTCAGGTGCATCTAGTTGCCTGGTAGAGCTTCTGCGAGGCTAGTCGTGGGGAGTACAGCTGCATCTGTACTCCGGAGAACTGCAGGCTCAGGGATCCATATATTCTCGGTGGCGATGGGCCACTCGAAATCTCTGGAGTAGCTCCCTCCAGCTATTGTTGATGATTCTGAACACGGATAGAACGAAAACCAAGCCTGGAAGCTCAAAACATGCGCCTTGCTTCTATATCTGATTAGATGGTATGTTTTGTCACTTGCAGGCGGAGAGGGCAACATCATCGTATGAGTGTGCGAAGCCTAGCGCTGAGTTTGAATGCCCTTTCTGCCCAATCCGCAATTCCTGCCCTCTGAAGTTCACTCTGCACATTCGTATATGTAGCCGTCGTACCTCCTGCCTCTCCAAGTTCTCTTTCTGCCGCTGATATATTGCCGTAGCAGCTGGAGAAAGATCTTTGCATCAGGGTAGTCCGGCGCCGTGTTTTCCTGCTTCCGTTTCTCCAAGAACATATTCGCTCGTTGAAAGTCTAGTTCTGGCGCAGACACATTTCCCCCCAAACATGTGGCAGGCACTAAGGAATATCAACCTCACCAACCCGGCAGGTTCCACTGGCAGTAAGTCAATCATAACTGCTAAAACCATGGCATCGCGAGAATGTCAAGACCGATTTCTGATGTCACAACCAACAGCGTTATTATCACGCGGCCTGCCGCACCTGGTAGCGACCGACCTCGGCTGTGCCAACCGCCCAAGACACCTCGCCGAGGTGTCCAACTTGATGCGGAAGAACGGCATCCTCAAAGTGAGCCTGCAATTCGAGGACGACTCCAGCCGGTATCTCCAGCGGCTGGTCCAGGGGCTCCACGACCACTACGGCCACGGGCTGCCCATCACCCACAGTGTCTCTCGCGGCTGGTTCTGGGACGTCCGACCGAGTCGGACGACGTTCCAAACCCCGTCGCATCAGGCACGATCCGAGACCATGGAGGAGTTCCCTTGGCACACTGACTGTAGCTACGAAGACGCCCCGCCCCGCTACTTTGCCTTGCAGGTTCTCCGCGAAGACCGGTGTGGCGGGGGCACACTCTCCGTCATGAACGTCGAGAGGATCGGTTCGCTCCTTTCGCCGTCGACCTGCGCGGCGCTCCATCGGCCCGAGTTCCGCATCGCCGTGCCCCCGGAGTTTGTGAAGTGCAGCACGAAACACGACACGGTGGGCAGCCTGATGGCTGCCGACGCAGAGGGCTCGCACTGGACGATCCGCTACCGGGAGGATCTGGTCACCCCTCTGACGGCCGAGGCCGCGCTGGCGCTGCAAGAGTTAAAGGAATGTCTTCACGGACTGAGCGTGCAGGGTGAGCCGCTGCATCTGACGCCGGATACGCTCCCGCGGGGCTCGGTGATCCTCATGGATAATTTTCGGTGGCTGCATGCTCGGAACCAGGTGATGGATCCTGAGCGTCATCTGCGGAGGGTGCGGTGGGACGCGAGGCGCTTCCCGTCTAGTGTGTTGTCCCGTATTGATTGAGCCATCATCCATGCAGTGATTTTTGGGGTGGCCAACTACGTACAGTAACTGCGAATATCACGAAAGGTGGTACTGAAGGCACTAGTGCCGCCGCCGCTGCTGCTCCTCAGCATCAGCAGTTCGGAGACTTTTGGCTCTAAATCTAGGCAGTCGTTCAGGAGAAGCTTTTTACTTAGGCTGAGGTCAGGTGAGGAGAGTATTCAGTTGTCTGAAGGGGTGGAAATCCTTTTCTCCCCATCAGAAAACACGAGCACGAATATAGGAAACCGTTATTCCACAATCAGTCTCGTAGTACGGAACCAGAATGTAACTTTGCCACATCGTAATATGATACGCAGACCGTCCAGGGTTGGGGTCGACCGGGTAGCGCGGTCCGTCCCCCAGCCCGGAGCCCACTCCGGTTGATCCCGGTGATTTTGTTAGGCCTAATAATCCAGTGAGAAACGGAAAGACAAGCGAACAGAGTGGGGGGATGTATATGCAAGGGAAGGGGCATACATCTAATTCTAGTGGTGGAATTTCTTGAACACGGCTAGTTGTACGCTACCGCAAATATTTTATAGTGCAGTGGAATGTCTGTCCCTACTGTAGATTTTCCGTTCTAGGAAGCCCGCCTTCCTCTTCCCCCCGCAAAAGACGGGCCCAGACCAATGTATTTATCCACAGTAAACATTAAATAGATTGAAGGTGCTGTGTATCAATTGTTTACTACGATTGACCCCGGTGATTTTGTTAGTACAGTGGGAAGTTGCAGGGATCTGAATCCTTTGGATTCTGCCGTTCATTTCATTATTAATACTGTATCGGGCCATTCGGAGTTGATATTCATGGCTCCGCATGGCGATTCGAGAAGGCGGTGCTGTATGGAAAACTTACCGCTTCAAGGATTCAGATCCCTGCAATTCTCCACCATACTAACAAAATCACCGGGGTCAACCAGAGTATATAGTAGGCAATAGTGGATACAATGTCGAGTGTGACCTCCTTATGCACCTCAACAGTCATGTTCCTCATAACTCGCGCGGTGCCTCGGCTAATATGATAATACCTTCTCCCGGCTACAGCAAGCTACTCGTACCAATTTGCAATAACCGAATAACCCCAAGATCGTCCCATCATCAGAGTCGCTTTCTTCGCTGCTCATCGGCGAGCCCAAACCTCAAGCGAAGGCTCACCGACCCCATCCATCCTTCCAAAGCTGGATCCTTTTGTTTATTTTAAGATCTCCATTCCACGGACAGGACATTTTGTAGTGGCAAATGGGGCTGGGGAGGGGGGCGGGTATCTGGTTCTCGGCCCTTTTGGTAAGGGCACACCGCTACTAACCTAGTAATCTACCAAGTAGATCACCACTGTTGCAGACGGGACTCGATCAGTCGATTGAATGATTCAGCTGCTTTGTGGGCCCCTGAACCCTAAAGATCAGTGAACAATCTCATGTTTGTGAAAGAGAGACAAGTTATTAGAAAGAAAAAAAAAAAAAAAAAAAAGGGAAAAACGCAACGGGATATGCCAATGAGGTTGGTTGGGATATGCCAGCGACATGTAAGAAACCCCCTCCATTTGCAGGATAACAGTACACGGTACTCCGTACCGCTGACGACAATGTAGACAAAAGTGACGAGCGTATCACAGCTACGTTGCTCTTGGCGCTAAGCATCAATTGGTTAGTCTGGATTCTCAATTCAAAAGACAAGTAAATTCATTTGCCACACCGTGTCTCGCTGATATGCACGACCCACGCAAGCGCCGTTGCCAATTCTCGATGAAGCAGAGCAGTATCATCGGCCATAGCATGTTACCTAACCAAGACTAAACTCATTAAATGACGCGGAGTACGCGGAATTCCTGATCTCAGAGAAGCGAGACTAGGCAGATGATCGACACGGTCGTTTTCTGAAAGATCGAACGAGTTCGGAGCTGAGCGAAAGGCGATTCCGCAAGAGTATGGCTCAATATGGCAAAAGCGAGATTTATCATGTGATTTTCAGAGGTTGCGGTCTTTCTGGGAGGGGAGATGTGGGCGTATTCGATGTGAAGATTCGAAGCAATCTCGTTCAGACCACCTCTTCGTCGAAAATCATCCAGGATGACTACCAAGAACTTTCCACTCTCGGACGTGCTCGCGGTCGCGAAAATCCATCCGTTCTACAATTCAGATGTACTTTATCCACCGGGTCCTGAGCAGATCCGGGCTATTGTGCAGTCAGGAGTCTCTCAATCCAGGCAGACTACGAGTAGCAGTCTCGAGTCGCTGCCACTGACAACCAAGAAGAATCTGTACGTGAGCTCTTCGCCTCATTCCCCAGCAAGCTCAGTCAACCAACTCATATCTCACAGCTATCGGGTTATCGAGCGACTGACCAAGGACACGAGCCCGCACAACGAATACCGCCGCAGCGCCTATGTCAGCATCACAGGCGGTGGTTCCGGGGGTTTGCCGCTGATGTTTTTGTCGGATGCGAATGAAAACCGGCAGCACCGCGCAGCATTTGGCGATTTCCTGAGGATCTGCGGAGTGGTGAAACCGCATGATTGGATCCTGACAACGCATGCCGCGGGCTATTGGTATAGGTTCGTTTTAGCCTTCTGCGAAAGATTTAGGGATGGTAGAGCTGACCTTGGAGCTTTCCTTCACGCTTGGCTAGGTCTCTTGACCTCATGACTGAGATTCTAGAAAACGCAGGGGGGACGGTTCTCAGCGCTGGCAATTTCATGACTCCCGATGAGGTTGTACGCGCCCTTGAGCATTACCATATCAACGTCTTGACAGGCGATGGCAGTCAAGTCATTCAAATTGTCCACCGGATCGGAACCCTTCCGGCAGAGAAGCGAAAAGGGATCAGATTGACGAAAGTGATCTACACCTCTGAGCCGCTGACTGACGGTCAGAGACAATACATCCGCGCGACGCTGGGCCCGGTCAAGATATGCTCCGTCTTAGGAAGCGCAGAATCCGGGCCATACGCCCTCCATAATCCGGACCTGACCGGGGAGGCCGGGCTCACAGGCTCCATGGACTTTGTCTTTGACACCCGGAGCCTCGTGGTTGAAATCTTGCCCCCTTCCGTCGTAGAAAGTGATCCCCCGTCGGGGTTCAAGTCCCTGCCGGAAGGCCAGGAGGGAGTCCTCGTCCAGACTTCCTTGCAACGGCGGCGCAATCCCCTTGTACGTTACATCACTGGTGACCTCGCATCGGTTCACCCACTCCCCGACCTTGCGCGATCCGTGGTCCCGGAATCGGATCTTGAACACTTGCGGGTTCTCCGTTTGCGGGGTCGTGATCGTCGCTTCAGTTTCAAATGGTTTGGGGTGTACTTTGAATTCACCAACATCGAGAAGCTCATGCAGAGGGAGGACTTCGGGCTTCTGCAATGGCAGATTGTCAAAGCGACCCATGATTCATCCCCGCAGACAACGCTTGAGGTTAGGATGCTCCGGGAGGCAGCGAGTGAACGATTGATCGCTCGACAAGATCTCGTCCATGAACTGGAGACTTTCTTTTTCGTGCTGCCCGAGAATCGGCATCTGTTCCGGCTGACGTTCGTGGAAGATCTGGGTGGGTTTGAAAAGAGCGGCACGGGGAATAAAGTCATGAAATTTGTGGATCGAGCACATTAGCATCTTGCGCAACGCTCACACGTCAGGCTGTAGCCAGGATACTTACCAAGGCCGTGGGAAATGTGGTCCTGTTTTGAATGAGGAACTTTGCACTCGCCTGTTTACTGCATCTTTGTCGTGTATTAGCTACTTACAACGTGTGTCTTTCCATGCATCTAGCACGTAACTCGCCGGGGCCTCTCATCCGCCACATCTCTCTATCCGAGATTATCATTGTGATATCATTCAGCGTGTTTGATATAGTCTGAACAAGGCATTTAGAATGTCTGGTTGACAACGTGGTCTCACTAGTTCTATCGATTGCCACTAGTCGGGTTCATTGCATGTCCCAGCAATGTAGGGTTTAAGGGGTTCCTCAAAATGGTATTTATGATTGCACATCACTCGGGGCTCATATAAAGTCCGGTGTGGGAAACCTATCCTGTACTCCGTACAACCGTGTCATATTCTTCCAAGGCTCCCGGCAAGCATGACCTCAGAAAGCATCTCAGATAGAGATGCCCATGCGACAACACTCCCAGCAGAAAAGCCGGAGGCGAATGATGACTCGCAAGAAGAGGATCGTATGGAGTACCCGACAGGCGCCAAGCTTGTCATGATTCTTGTTGCCATCTTCTTGTCTTTGGTTCTCACCGGGCTGGTGTGTGCAATTCCACGGCGGTTGCCGCTCCACCAGAATTCTTACCAAGGAAAGGATTAGGACTTCAATATGATAGCGACAGCATTGCCTATCATCACCACACATTTCCAGACCATTGCCGACGCTGGCTGGTATTATTCAGCATAGTGAGTGTTCTTCCGTGTTGTCTCAAGATTGAGTAGTCAGTTGGTTTTTTAATAACGCACGTCAGCCGTTTGACCTCATGCGCCTTTCAGTTTATCTTTGGCAATCTATACCATCTTTTCTCTACCAAGTCCGTATTTCTTGCCTCGGTGCTCATTTTCGAACTGGGATCTCTACTCGCTGGGGTAGCGCCCACGTCCAGCGTGCTGATACTCGGGAGGGCAGTATCTGGCATTGGTTGCTCAGGTATCATTTCCGGAGTCCTGACGTTAGCTTTGCCTCCCTGATTTCTTCCTGTCTGATGACTTTTCTGTGCCTGTATTGCGCTCCCGCTGACTCATCGAATAGCATTATAGCGCAGTGCTTTCCTCTCCGCAAACGTCCGCTATTTACTGGTCTAGCAGCAGCCTTCGAAGGTGTATCTTCGGCTGTTGCCCCAATGCTTGGGGGAGCCTTGACTCAAAGCATCTCCTGGAGATGGTGTTTCTACATCAACCTCCCCCTCGGAGGCCTTTCCTTCCTGCTGATCCTACTGTTCTTCCAAGATCCATTGAAATCAAAGCGTAAAACGCTGCCATGGAGGGCCAAGCTTCGCCAACTTGACCTGCTCGGCGCTGGGCTTTTCATCACGTCAGTTACCTTGCCCTTATTGGCACTTCAGTGGGGAGGCACTACCTACTCCTGGGGCGACGCTCGGATCATCGTTCTCTTCGTCTTATCCGGTGTCATCCTGACTGCCTTTGTCTGGCACCAAAAGAGGAAGGGCGATCATGCTCTGCTCCCCGCCCGCGTGATGCGGTCACGAAGTGTCTTTGCCGGAGTGTGGTTCGGCCTCTGCAATAATTCGTCTTTGTCGGTGTTTGAGTATTATGTATGCGCCCCCGGCCGCTGAGGGGAGTTTCTCTTTCTCTCTCTCTCTCTCTCTCTCTCTCTCTCCCTCTCTCTCCCTCTCTCTCCCTCCCACCGACTCACTGACTAACTGTGTTTCGGAACGAAGATGCCGACCTACTTTCAAGCCGTCCACGGGGTATCTGCCACGCTATCCGGCGTGCTTTGTCTGCCGATCGTGGTGGGACTGACCTTGTCCATCCTTGTCGGAAGTTCCCTCACGAGTGCCATGGGATACTATACCCCCTTTATGATTGCCACAGCCGTCATCAGTCCGATTGCAGCGGGCTTGCTCACCACGTTGCGAGTGAAGCAGTCTCTGGTCTCGCTTATTTTCTATCAGGCTCTGCTGGGCGTTGGCACGGGCATTGGCTTCCAGGGGCCCCAAGTGGCCGTTCAGACTATCCTGCCGGTCGCCGACGCCCCGATTGGCATTGCGCTGATCATCTTCGCCCAGAACGTGGGGCCCGCAGTCTTCGTCTCAATCGCGCAGACTATCTTCACCAGTGAGCTTCTTGTCAGGCTCCGGGGAATAGTGCCGGGCCTGGACGCGCAGGCATTGACCCAGATGGGGGTTTTCGAGCTCCAGCAGCATGTTGCTCCGGCTGACAGGTCGCGAGTGGTCGAGGGGTATGATCGAGCTTTGACCACAGCATTCTTTCTGCCGGTTGGCCTGGCTTGTGCTACGATGGTTGGGGCATTGGCGATGGAGTGGAGAAGTGTAAAAAAGTGAAGCAGTCGAGGAAGAGCGCTCAGATGTGCTCGCTGACTTGAGATAGATGTGCACAATACTGATCTGTGGTTGCTCTAGACTGGCCCGCTGCTTGATCATGTTCACCGCCCGTGTCTTCGTCACCCGCATCCGATGCTCTTGATCTCTGACTGAAGTGAATAAGTCCTGCTGCGTCTTGCCCTGGCATGAAATTGGAATGATGATGAACTTGAATCTCTGTATCTAAGCAGCATTGAGAAGAAGATGAAATGAGTATCTTTTCACGGTAAGAAATAGCATCTGCGTAGCATTTTCATGATATAATATGCACAGTCAACAGTGGATACAACAGACTTCCTGTAGGCTATCTTGAAGTCCGGCTGAACTATCACTCGTCACCATTCTCAGTACGGGTTTATAGACCTGTCCAGAATTCTTTGAACCAGCAGAAGGCTTTTACGCTCTGCTTCCGGCTCGCCACTCTTCTCTATCTCTGGATATAGAGGTCACCCGACCCCCATTCGAAGGTCTTATTACTCTCGGATCCAATTACATCCTCAATTCCCATAATGCAGCAGTCTTATCAACACTCCCTTGAGATGACCTTCGAAGAGACCTCACCTCTAGATCACGAATTCGCATGTTATGGGGGCAACCAGATCCATTATCAAAGGGCTTTCACCCCGCTTGCAGCGATCCAAAAGAGCATCTGCAGATATTCGTCAACAGCTTCATGACCTTGTTTAGGATTCAGTGTATCAGTACACAGTTGTAGTTAATGGGAGAAGCAAGAGATTCCATGAATCAGTATGACTTTGCAATGGAGCATCTGTATTTGATTGCTTGTACCGAAGTTCTCTACGTTCGGCTCTGTGGACTTGGGAGCAGGTTCAGCCATGCTTATTCGGCTTGTTACGGGGACAGATAGATTGCGCTAATCAAAACGTGCCTTTGAACAAGAAGGCATGGCTGGAAAGTAACGTGCTGTGCGCGGCGATCTCGCTAAAATGGCTGGTCTCGAACGGCAGGCTGTGGGTGTGTTGGGTGTGCAGCATGGCCCAGCTGCTGCGCGAGGGGGTGGTCGGGCTCGACGCACAGGCGCACGGGGATGGTGTTCACACACGGCCCGGCCACGTCCTGCAGCGCCGCCACGCTCGTCTTAGACCGCACCAGCTGCCCCGTGGTGCTGGTTGGGTCGTTGGCAGGCGCCGTCGAGTCCGGCGCGGTGCCGCGTCTGCGTGATGCAGGACCCCCTCCAGCAGGCCTACATAGTATCTACCCGCTGGGGTAACAATCTCTTACTACTTACATCATCATATTGCGTTCTCGATCACTAATGATGAGGTTTCAGTAACCGCCTCTTACTGTAGTGGGTGAGAAAATGGCTACGTGGTCCTACTTCATCGATGCGCGAATCTCTGCATCTGGGCCGAGGCGGGTCGAACTGGCTAAATCCGTCCAGAATCCAGTGAGGGCTCACGGACTGCGGGGAGGCGGCAGTACAGTATAGCTCCTGCCATTATCACTCGGCATACCACATTCCGACTACTCAACATTCATTCCATGCCGATGGCTCCTGGTTTTTGGGGGGGGGATTCATGGTCCCCGCACAAGCGTGGTGCAATCTCTTGAAACGCGCAAGATAAAACCACAAAGACTGAGCAGAAAGACAACCCTATACAACTTTAGTCGTGGCGTTATCACATCTACTGATAACCCGTTGCCAATAGATCCTCGTGTCATATCGGCGATGTAGAAGACAGAGACCGGTGGAAGCGCTGCAACTGCAGAGGCGATCGCTCACACAATCGAAAACGTCAAGGTTCGCGCAGCTCAAAATACTGAGCTTGTTCTCACTTGTAGGCCTGGGCCCAGTCTGGAACAAAGGTCCCGCAGAACAGCAGGAACATAAAAAAGATGACGACGAGCAGCATGCCGTCTGGTGACTCTGGAACCCACTGTTTAACCGTCAGGAGAGTTCCAAGCTGGCGATAATCTAATCAACCTCCGCTGCTCTTGATTTGCTGTCGCCAGATGTTCCCTCATCTTTCAATAAGGTCAACAGAACGATTGGAAGGACTCGACCAGGACATCTTTCCAGGATTGGGGTTCAGGAACTATAACTTCAATGGCCATTACGAATATGACATGTGCATGCCAGGCATACTCCAATATATCAAAATCAATTTTATCTCTCCCTGGTACCTGTTGATACGATCTGTATTCACGGACTTGGCGATATCCACCTGATGGAAGACGACTGCCTAGTAGCAATTACCTTAATTACCCTTTTCCACAGCATGTACGGTACTAAGCAGTCTACCTTCAGCGAGATCCCTGTCCTCAGGGCACACGGCGACAAGCACGGCGAGACAAGAGTGATCTCTTTGTCTGGGTCAAGTGCGAATCTCAAGACAATGGCGTGGGGTGGCTTGATGGGCAGTCAACCTAGGTCGAATGTGGCTGGGGTTTCTCATGACTCCGCAGAAAAGCAAACATTCCTTTCTCTCCATGTCTTTCTAATTCCCAGCAGAGGTAGTACACAAAATGTAGGTTACACAGATACGAACTAATTCAGAACAAAAAAAAACATTTTTGGTGGTGAAAATCTCTTAATAAGATAGACATAATAAAAGTACTGATCATTATTAACCATAGAATATGCCGACTAGGCAATGGGTGGGATTCTACAATAACCCGCTAATTGTATTCAATAAAATATATAGACAACTTACTCTTACCCCTAAAGTTGGTGGCTACCCGGATAGTCTTGTAGACTACGTGAGGCTATTTGAGAGGAACTAAGAGCCATCGAGGTGGGCTGTGAGCGGTCTGACCGGCAAGGCCTCAGGAGGGCCACCGACACTACTGAAACGGACACCGTCAACTGCACTAGTCCTCCTCATTAGACCGTTCTCAATAAGTCCAAGGCAAGATCCTCCACCGCACCGTCCGCTTGTACGTCTTCCAATCCTCGCCATACTTCTTCGCGCACATGGCGTCGTCCCGCCGCTCGCGATGGACGAGCAAGACACCAAAATACAGCACGTAGAAGTAGGTGAAGATCATCCCCCACCCGGCTGCCGGGCCTTGCATCGCGACCCGCCCGTCCAACATCGTGCGAGACGACGATCCGGCGAGATCGTGTACCCTGCCACCCCCGTGGGCAGGCTAAAGGGCCACGCCTGCACCCAGTCGCCGAAGTAGTTGATATGCCGGGAGAGACCCCACCAGCCAGCGGTGAGAAGGCGGGTGCCGCGCCTGGTGGTGATGGACCATAGATCCCGCACGGCGGGGTGGTTGGGCTGGGTGCGGAACAGGTGTTTCTGATTGTTCGCCGCTTTGAATATGTAAATCCCGAGGACGAAGACGGCGGCAACCACGAGGATTCGTGGCTCGCCGAGATGCACGGGGAAGGCCGCGAGGTAACGAGCTTGGGTCGAGTAGAGGAAGGGGACCCAGACTAGGTCGCCGAAGGCAAGCATGAAGCCCATCCCGTCGGTCGTGATATCCATCATCGTCAAGATGGATGACTCGTTGTACTGGCTGCTGAGGACGTAGTATGCCTACACGGCGGTCGTGAACACGATGCTGTCGGAGAGGTATCCATAGTTGCGGTCCTGTTGAGCGATGAATGACAGGTCAAGCGGGATCCAAACAGTCAGACCGGGACAGACTTCACACCACGTCTTGATGTCGACTTCTCCAATCAGAGGCAGGGTAACCCGGGGGTTGAGCTCCCGGCCGATGTACAAATCGTAGATGAGGTTGCCTGTCATGCCGCCGGCAGCTAGCTCTCGAAAGTCGCGGTTGGGATACTTGGTGTCGACGGTGAAACTGTTGACGTAGAGAAAGACCGATAAGGCGTATGAGATGAGTACGTTTGCCGTCAGGGGAACTCGACCCCTTGGAGGAATGTGCCTGCCGCGCAGATAGAGAGAATAACCACACTGGCCGAGAACGCTATGCCGTCCGTTAGCTTGCGTTGACCCTAAAGATTTGGAAGGTGTCGATACCATTGAATCGATACTGAAGGGGGCGATCATGGTGCATCAACTTGGTTCCATGAACCTCTTTTGCAGGAAGGATCTTCCAAAGGGAACGACCGAAGACATAGTAGGCGACAGTGACCAGCGTCACTTTCCAGGAGAGGAAATTCGACAGACCGATATTCAGTAGATTAGCGTCGGCTTTCAGCTTTGCCCAGGTCAAGTCGCGAGGTTGCAGAAGTGATGGCATTGGGCAGCCAGACACGTCGTTGCAAGCGAATGTGAACGCGTAGAGCAGGACGGGCAGGCCAAAGGTGATGGCTGCGGCACCCAGACTATGAAAGCGTAAGCAGAAGTCAAGGCCCAAGGAAGCAGGAGCAAGTTTCTTACGGTCCGCCGAACTCATATTCGACCATTCTTTTTTCGTTGTGATATTCCGCCGTGGGGGGGTTCCGGTGACGGGGACAGTGGATTGATTCAGAGTTTCTAAAGATCTGGGGATCGTCTGGTGGGGAGAGATGCGCGATTTAAGGGGCTGTTTGTAAGGCCCGGCAGGTATCGACCGGTAAATGCTCCACGCTCGGCTGCACTTCCCTCATAATCAGGCCACTACATTTTGAAAATAACGGTATCGTTAGGTATGAAAACAATCCTCTGTAAATGGAAGGCCGGGCCGGGCCGCTGTAACGGATACTATATGTACTTATAAGTGCGGAGTACGGCTAGGTGCTCAATTTTCAGAATAGCTGCCGTTCAACGCCAAGGCCTGTTCCTAAGAGAAACTTGATGGACCGTGGAATCATTGACACGCTTTCGCGAAGATTGATATTATCACTAGTATCTACTACTATATGTTCCAGCATGAGGCACGGCACCCAGTCAGCCCGGGGCAAACTTCACAGCATGCCGAAGTGATGACTAATACCCAAGAAGACCGCCTACATAACCGAAAATAAAGTTACGCACGCCTCCTGCGATATGATAATCTTCCAATGATCATCCGATAGTTTGCTATAATCATGCCTATAATCTCGCGCATGTTAAACGGGGTTCGGAGTAGTTCGCCAGGGTTGTCGAGAGAGACCACCCTACTACCCATCTCAAGCCGACGACGTTATTTTATCAACACCCTCAGCTTCGGATGGCTAATATTGTCGGAGATCCGCAGGATTTCTTTAGATATACGAGTGGACGATGGGTCTGGGATGAAAGGCAGCAACTCCAAGAGAGGTATCGCGAATTCGATATACTTGAGATGCAGAAGGTTGCTATGGATTCATCATCTTCTGGGTCCTGTGTGCGTATGGCCAATTTAGGAGAAGGGTCATACAACAAGTCGTTCAAGCTTACCATGGGCAATGGGAAGACAGTTGTTGCCCGAGTTCCAAATCCGAATGCTGGGCCGGCTTTTTTGACCACAGCGTCCGAGGTTGCCACAATGGACTTTGTGAGTAAATCTTACCATCGATCGTGTTCAATGATCCATATCTACATTTGCATCTTAGTGATCTGACATAACGTTCTAGTTAAGAACCATACTGGGTCTTCCAGTCCCCAAAGTTCTTGCGTGGAATTCTGCAGTCGACTCTACGAACCGTGTAGGGGCTGAGTACATCATCATGGAGTATGCCCCTGGTAAGAATCTCGCAGATGTTTGGACAGACATGGACCTTGAATGCAAGGTGCGGACGATGGAGGATATAGTGACCATCCAACACAAATTTCTATCGTTAAAATTCTCCGAATATGTTTATCCCTATGGTTCAAGGCGCAAAAATCTCTTGTACCTTCTAACTTGAGAGCAGACATGGTTGCCTTTTCTACAGGAAAAACGCACCGCCTGGATCTCACCCCGCAATAGTCGAAGGAGGCAACTTGTCGCATGAACTTAAGCAGAGAATTGCTGAGAGGTTTTCTATCGGGCCGATAGTGAACACGGCATTCTGGAGTCAAGGGCGAGGCGATGTGGATATCTATCGTGGACCATGTACGCCTGTTCCAGCAATTTCCCGTCGCCGATCAAGCTGATAGCTGTATACAGGGGCTTCTGCGGTTGGCTACATACAGGCTTCTGCCCTTCGAGAGATAGCTTGGATTCAGAAGCATGCGACCCCGCGTTCTCCGAATGATCCGTTATTCGTTTCCCACAGCCAGAATGATCCTGCCGAGCACGTTTCTCTTATTCAGAGGTATCTATCTATTACTCCTCATCTGATTCCACAGGAAGAGGGTATTCTAGGGTCATTCTTATGGCACCCGGACCTTCGCACTCCTAATATCTTTGTCGACGATAGCGGTCATATTACTAGCATCATTGACTGGCAAAGCGCATCGGCTGGACCTTTGTTCCTAGAAGGCCGTCGTCCTCATTTTCTCGATTATAACGGCGACTTGATACTCGAACTACCTGAAGACTTCAAGCAACTGGACGCAAATGCGCAAAGTGCTGTTAAGGGCACGGTCACCAACTCGATCCTACTATATCTCTACGAGAAATATAGAACCGAAAGAAACCCACTTCTGAGCAGAGTGTTCCAGTATCCAAGTGGCAAGACACTAACCGATCCAATCCGCTTTGTCCGGAATACATGGGATGGAGATATTACCCCACTACGAGAGTCGTTGATAAGGATATAGAAGTAAGTTGTCAGCAAATCCTGCGTAGTTGACGAATTGTGCTTACTGAACACAATTTTTGAAGGAAGTGGAGGAATCCACTAGGCCACGCGGTTGAGTGCCCCATCGACTTTTCTCCTGAAGAGATCCGCAAACATTACGAGGATAGTGAAGGCTGGAATGAAGTACAAGACTTTTGGGAACGGCTTATCGGGGATCATAAGCCGGGATGGCTGGACCTCACATGCAACCTACGATCAAGCTATGTCCATCTATTCTCAGATCCACGCAGAAACAACCCCCCCCCCTCTAGCCACGAGGTATAATACTGGAGGAATGTACAAGTTCATTTCTGTGCGACGATTGCTCTAGAAAACAAATTTTTGGTTGGTTTCCCACAGACGAAATGAGATTTGCGTACAGCTTAGACAGGATTGTCAATGTATGCCTGCCGTGACTGAGGTGGCCTCCATTGCTGTTGAGATATCCGCTGCGGAAGCTGTCGAATCCTCCCGCGAGATGTGAGTTTCCGCATAGAAAAAGGCTTTTCTTCACTCAGATATTTTGAAACCACCGGGAGGAGATGGAGGTATCGGAGCCATAATCGCTCTTCCTTTAAATCTAACTTTATTTTTAAATCTAAATATAATAAGGGAGACGATTTCCAAATACATACGATCACCAAACGTTTTGTGCAGTTGTTGGCGATGAGGGTAGAGAATGAGCCTGTCTGGATGGTTTCTGATGGACGGCGACAATGCAATGCAATGTGCAATGCAATGTCGGAAACCTCAGGCAGCAGGTTTTACGCTAGATGGTGCGTCGACGGAAATTGCGGAAGCGTGGCAGAAGGAAGCTGCTGGTTACGAAGTCACGGAGTAGTAGGTAAGGTATAAAAGATCATTTAGTGCAGCACACATACTCGCCAGTTTCCGGATTCTTCGTTTCCTCTCATGTATATCATAACGCCATTTGGAAGACATCCGCCTACGATGCAGCTATCGTCTACCCCGTAAACACCGATCCTCATGCAGGCCACTGCATGAACAAGAGATTTCATACCCGAACAGTAAAAACACCGGACTTTGCGCAGGGGAATCGACCAGGCCCCAACAGGATGCTTTTAATATTCAGCCTCCTTGGGAAAAGAGAAGGAAGATAGCCACATCAATCCACCTGTTTCTCGCACCCAATCCGACTCAGCAACTCCTTCCGATCAAAGCTGACGCCGGATGAGCTCGCCGTTCGTCGACTCCCGGCCGCCCTGCGCTTCCACCCTGATGACGGGGATGGGGACGGCTTTACCATCTCGTTCTCATCCTCCTCCACATCCATCTCGGCTTCCTCCTCATCATCATCACTCCGAATATCATCCGCCCCAATTCCCTGCACAACCCGCACCGCCACCTTGACGATCAACACGAACCACAGCACCGTCAGCAGCTGCAGGAACCCTAGGGCCCCCAGAAACCCCCACCGGATTCCATCGCTGTAGCAGATGGGGCCCGTGGGGTCGTAAAATGGTGTCCAAAGATGAGACCAGCCCCGTACAGGGAGAGGCGTCGGTCCACGGAGCGAGTCCTGGGCGCCACTGGCAGGAACGTGGTAGCACCCCTCCGCAATCGTCTCGGGCATGTACTTCCAGATCCCCCACATGGTGAGCAGGTAGCAGACATGGCGAGCCAGGAACCACGCGAGCATGAATACGCCGAAGAGAATGTCGCGGGCGGTGGTGTAGCCGAGGTATTTGAGGCATTTAGCGAGCTGTTTCTGAGGATAAGTCTATCTTCCTCTCTCGCTGTGTGGAGAAAGGGCGAGAGGATAGAAAAACTCACCGGGAAAAAGATGTCCACCACATCCATCAGGATGAGCACCAGGTTGGCCACCCGGGTGAGATGCAAGGCATACGCGGTGGAAATCAGCACGACCGTCACCAGGTGGTGGGCGAGCATCTGCCAGTGGTCCTTGCGACGGGCCTCGATGTTCAGGACGAGGATCTGCTGCAGCCAGAACGCCCATTGGCCCAGGATGTAGACCTTGGTGAGGCCCGGGAGGTCGCGCGTGGGCCAGTCGGTGAACATCTCGCGGAGGTTGAGGTAGTACTTGGAGGTGCCGTAGATGTACTAGTGGGTGATAGTTAGGAAAGATTTTGCGCGTCTTCTTGGGAGGGATGAGGATGTCATAGCGGGAATCGCACGTACCAGACCCAGCGTCCAGAAGACCGAGTAGTAGCACAACAGCCACGCCTGCTCGGAGAATCGCGTGATATCCTTCCTCTTGGAGATCCCCCATTGTGTCGCTAGCGGTGCGAGGATATACTTCATGATCCCCGCGCGGAGGCCCGTGTAGAGCACCACGCAGAACCCAAGGAAGTAAAAGTCCCCGTTGCCGATGGCATATTGCCCGGTGTTTGGGTTGTAGTGCGATGGTGAGAAGAATTTGGATGTGTGTTGGCGTGCGCGGGGGACGAACAGGTGGGTGACGACGAGGAGGGCGAGGAGATTGAGGGGGATCTCTGGGGGGGCATGTTTAGTTCATGAGGCGCAGACGGTGAGCATCAGACACAACGTGGAGTACCACCCACCAATTTGATGATCGAGCAGCCAGTTGGCTAGATTCTTGGGGCGTCGTGGGGGTTTCCGCTTGAGTAACCGTTTAACGAGGTTGTCCCTGCACAATGATTGGGATTGCGGGGAAAGTGTGGAAGGCTCGGAGAATGGCGCCCTCATCGCAGGCGCGTGCTCTAGAGCGTCCTGGGCGGTGTGGCACTCGCTCATGACGAGATCCAGCTGCAGCTGATGCAGCTCGAGTGCTATGTGGTGACTGAGAAACGGAGGTAGCTAGATCGATTACATAGACGAGTTAGGAGCAACTGTGTTGACGCCCTTGATGACCGGGGGCTGATTGACGTGTCCAGATGGAGAAAAAGTCAATAGACTAGACCCGTCTCCTTCCATTGAACGGCATCAATGAGTGCGGCATTCATGCCAGCCGCCTATTGGTCACGTGATACTTCTTTGTCTCCCTCTTTCGGGCTTGTTGTTTTTGTTGTTGTTGTTGTGGTGGTGGTGGTGGTTGCTGTTGCTATGCGCGGTGGTCTGGATCCCGGGCCATGATCATGGATCCATCGGGATGTAAAAGGACCAGCCCAAAGGGGGAAAGGATCAATAGAAATCCCGGATATTAGCCGGACCCACCCGATCAAGCTAGCGTATCCCGTGACCCACATAGTCGTCGATCACGCCGGATGCAGTGGGTCATTCTGTATGCGGTGCGGGACAGTACTGTGGAGTGACCTACTTAATCTGATGATCGGATCTACCTACCTACTTATACCTACATCCATGATAGTATTTACAACTGCTTAGCAAACAACCCTCCCGACCAGTTCCACATGGATCCCTCCCCTCCAGCTTCGCTGCTGGCTTGCCTCCTTGACGACACTGACATCTGGACGGGAACTATCGTGGCATTTACGATCGTCATCGTCTTGATCTCCATTTATCAAGCCCAGCCCTCTGGGCCGGCATACGGTATGTCATGGTTTCCCTTGCATAGTCCCCACATTTTGTATCTTTATCATGTTCAAAGGCCCCAGACTAATCCCGTGTGGCCTACTCCAGCTCTCGCACGACCAGCACGCGCATTTCATCCCCCATCGGGAGCAAACAAGCCAGAAGGTTCTGCAAGGCAACTCTCCATTCTTGACCTCGAAGTTTGCTAAAAAGGAGGCTTGTTTGGGGGGAGTGGAGACCCGGCCAGATACAGGAGTGGCTAACAACAACAACATCCTTTCGGTGTTTGACGCTGTTCGGGTACTATCTATCCTATCAACGTGGCAATGAATAAAGATGAAGAGACAGGCCCGCGTCTCAGGTACTGGGCCCCTTGAGGGCATACCGATGCCAGTACCTCCGGGGTGGGGTGAGAGGGACTGAACGGCAGGAGACCAGCAAAAAGCAGCTTCCATTTGCTATTGCCACCACCACCCCCGAGCATTATCATCCTTGGTCTTGTGCTTGGAATGGGAAGCTGCAGTTTGAGGTGTAGGAGTTGGCCTTTGTTTGTATATATTATGCCTAAGCGGAGCTGTTTCTAGGTGGTTTGCCTTGAATAAAAGAAGGTTGAGAAGGGAGGGAGGGGAGGGGATAAATAGTCGATCTGGCGTGGAGACATGAGCGTGATCGAGTCGCTGTCAGAGAATTGGGGAATGAGAGATTCATTCGATTGGAAAAGGTTTTTCGCATTATCAGTCTGGATCAATCATCAATCCGCATGCCGAGCGGTTCCCCGCTGCCAGCCACATTCCAGCATCTATCAATCTGCAGGATGATCATGTGGAATTGGCCCGCTTTGGCACCCGCATCCAGCAGACTACAATCAGTTCCCCGATGTTCTCTAAGTACAGTCACCCAAAAACAACACAGTTGACTCTCCGCAAAACATCACCCACCGACTCTATCTGAAGGGTGAGCAAGAAAATAAGAAAGAAAGAAAGAAAGAAAGAAAGCCCCGTGGCCACTGAGAGTCACCCCGGTCAGCACCTCAATCGAGCTGCACCTTACACCCCTCCGCACTCGAGACGACGAGCGTGAGGGTCTGCGGTTCCTGGCCGGGCGTCACATCCGCCGCATCGGGTGCCTTGCGGAGGTTCGGGAACGCCTGGATCAGTCGGATCAGCCCGAACGAGGCCTCGGTGAGAGCAAAGTCTTCTGTCATTTCATCAATGATATGGTATCATCAGCCCAAGACCCTTCTCCAGGTGTATCGATCTATCGATCTGAGGGAGGAAAGGTAGGGGCCCAAGGGGGGGCAGGGGGGACGCTCACTTCCCAGACATATCCGTGGTCCACCATGAAACGGCATGAAGGCGAACCCGAGATTCTTCAATTTGGGCCCCGCCCACCGCTCAGGTCGGAACACCTCCGCGTCAGGTCCGTAGATCTCCTGGCTGCGGTGCATGTGGTAGGCCGAGAATCCCACGCCGGTGCCTTTGGGGATGAGCAGGGGCGAGTCGCCGGCGGGCCCGCCGCCGCGGGGGAGGTAGGTGGTTCGTCGGGCGAGGCGCACATTCACGGGGATCTGAGTGTATAGGCGGTTGGCTGTAGCGGATTAGGGGTTAGCCCTGCTAGTGAGGGTGACGGGAAGAAATGGAGGGGGCATTACGCACTTTCATTGAGAACGTATCGCAGGTACGTCATCTTGTTGATATGGCCTCGCGTCAACTGCTTTTCACCCTTGGTGGTCGAATGGATTTCCTGGCGAAGACGCTCAAGGGATGCTGGGTGGCGGACTAATTGATAACTTTGAAGGTGAACTCATGAGCGAGAAGATCGTTTCGAAGGCGAGCATATCAGGGGAAAGGTGGAAAGCGTCATCCACTTACCAAGCCCACGACATCAGACAAGCCGTCGTATCTCGACCCGCGATCAACACATTCAGGAGCTGATCCCGCACCAGCTCGGGGCTCCGGAGCTCCTTCAGGAGATCGAGGATGAATGGATGGCGCGTGGCCGCCTTCTCCTCTCCGTTCGCTCGCATATCATCCAGCGCATGGCTCACGTAGTGGGTGGCATACTGGCGGATCACCCCGCAGGCGTCCCGATAGGCTCGGGGATTGTACGCCCAGCACCAGTCCGCCAGCCGCATCCGCATGGCCGAGATCAGCGAGGTGTAGTCGAAGGCGTGGGCAAACCGGGCGTGATCGCTCGGTGCCAGGCCCCCGGCGGACGCCTCCCCGAAAATGAGCAAGATGGTGGTGGCCAAGGTGAATTGGAAAAAGGCCGGCTGCAGGTCCACGATGTCCCCGCGGCACGACCGCAGGGTGGCGAGGAGGTCGTCGATCGGACGGTCAAAGATCTCGGTGTCTTGACTTTGGATGCGGGCGAACTGTCGCCGAAGAAGCTGGCGCGAATGCTTCCAGGCGAGGCCGTCTTGGGTGAAGATGCCTGTGCCGATCATGGGCAGCAGTCCATCCCGGCTATTTCCGAGTTCCCAGTCTAGGAAAAAACAAAGCATTAATGGTGAATTCGATGATTTCTCGGTTGGGGGTGAACTGGGAAATTCCATGCCAGGACTTCAACATACCGTCAAACCGCGTCTGCAACATGGACTCCAGGTTCCTGGGATCCATCGTAAAGTAGCCCACGCGACCCAGCAGCCGGATCTCGAAAGTCTGGCCGACCCGGAATCGCTGGAAATAGTCGGCTTGGTAGGCCAGTAGCTTGCCACGCGCGAGAGCATCATATTGGCTCTTGAACACATCGAGGCCCAGAGGCCACTTGTAGGGCAATCTCCGCTGGATGGGCTGGCATCCATGCTGTCGACCAAAGAGCTCATCGGCCTGGAGAGAGTCGGGGTGAGTTCGAGGAGCGCTGATGGGAAATGGCACCAGAAAGCCCGGTTACATACTTCATACTGGCGACGTCTCCTCAGATAGAAAATAATCCACCAGGGCAGGGAGAGGGTGAGAACAAGGTGCCATAGCCTCAGATCAATGAGGTCCCATTGAATTGTGTCCATAGCGAATTTCGAAAAGAAACAATGTATGCACGGGAGGAGAAAGCTGTAGCTGAAGCGGCTCGAAGAAGATGGGGAGGATAGAGATATCGAAGAGACAGACAGACCCAACATTGCTCGGAGCTCTAAACAAAGAAGTCTCGTGTTTTGATTCCATGAGCTTCGTTGTTCCTGAGAAACATGGACCCTCAAAGCCAAAGGTCGGGCTGTCAACTCAATATCCCGTGGCTACTCTGCAATTTCCTGGTACTCGGAAACATCCGCACCGTTACCCTTGGGTCAGGCAGTGCATTCTTTGTAGTCTCTGTCTGTCTGTCTGTCTGCTTCCTTTCAATCCAAAGCATCAGACAGTATTCTCCTCATGAATTATCATGAGAGACTCAGGGGGGAGGAGGGCGATCAAATTTCTCTTTCTCCCCCTGATCGACCCATCAGAAAGCCATGATACAAATAATGTTTTAGCCATCGTATGCCTGCAAAGGGTTACAAACCAATGGGGGCAATTTAGCACCGCGGATGGAGGACTAGGGCTTGAAGGCAATGCTGGAATAGCCCAGTGACTGGACGGGTATCAGAGCCACCCACCGGGAAAAAGCAAAAGGAAAGCCTCGATGTTCGGTACACTTAAATCATAGTCTCAGGCCATCGCATAAGCCCTGTAGTTAACTAGTTGATGGTGATAATGAGATGACTAATCGCGTTGAAGACTTCGCGATGCCCCCCCTTAACTGCCACGACTACCTCATTGATATGTTGTCAGTGAAGGCGCTTGTTCCGAATATTCTCCAGAGCCCGATTGTCCTGCAGGAAAATCCATGGATCCCTTCTCGATTCTCGTTGGAAGTGCAGGACTGGCGGATGTCTCCTTTCGCATCATCTCCTATCTTGCCACGATCCGAAGCGCATCTGCCAAGATCCAGGATGAACTCACCATTCTGAGCCAGGAGATCTCATCACTGATTGCGGTCAACGAGACGGTCGAGAACTGCTGGCATTCCTGGCATGACCCGAATAGCTTCGACACCTCGGCCAACGACGAGGCTCATGTCACCGACGTCTAGAGGAATCTCGCCATGCTCTTGCAGCAAAGCAAAGGCCATGTCGAGCAGCTGGAAACCTTACTCAATGCAGTCATTGGCAGCAATGGCCCCCAGGTGGCTGGCAAGCTGGATGGGTTGAGGAAGACGATCCGAAAACAAGGCCGCGATGGGGAAATCATGCAGCTACGCCAGCGCATCGCCAATCATCAGGCTGGCATCCAGATCTTGTTGAATGCACTAACTCTGTGTGTCTCCAAAAGGCTGGCCCTTAACTCTAGAACCCCCCCCACCTTCCCCCCGCTGACTTGCTGCAGTGCCTCCACGCTCAAGTCGCATACCGCCAGGGACCGTGCCGTCGGCAACTTGTCCGAGAACCTGCGGCGTCAGAACACCAAAATGCAGATTAGGCTCAATAGCCTACGCCGGGAACTTCGAGGGGGACGCAATTCGGACAGTGTAGGTGATGTCATGGGATAGACTACCCTCGATATAGAACGTAGAATCACCTGCTTACTGAATCACTCACCAAATACTAGCTCTGCAGCTCGCTTGGGTGCGCCGACGCGGTAGCATCGTTGATCCGCTTCAACGAGCATTTCGACATGCCCCAGAATGTGAGCAGTTATTACACAGGCCGCCACAAGGAGCTAGAACAGTTGAAAGCGACGCTCAACGTCGGCCTCACCCCGGAACATCAAGGATATCAGAAGCGATTCGTCATTTATGGTCTTGGAGGTTCGGGAAAGACCCAATTTTGCTGCAAGTTCGCTTAGGACAATCGAGAGCAGTAAGTACTAGTCCTTGGCCGCGGTGAGAGAGGCATAGGACTTATCCCGAGAGTTCCCTTTTTCAGTTTCTGGGGTGTCTTCTGGGTCGATGGAAGCTCCTATGCAAACATCCAACACTCCTATGCGCGGATTGCCCGGATCGGCGGCGTGGAAGCGAACGAGAACGCAGCCAAAGCGTGGCTGTCCAGCTTACAGCAGCCCTGGCTCCTGCTCATTGACAATGCCGACGACCCCGAGATGGACGTGGTGCGCTGCCTTCCGGCCGGAGAACGAGGGGTGATACTGATCACCACGCGCAACCCGACCAGCAAGCAATACGGAACGGAAGGCTCTCGATTTTTCCACTTCGATCAACTCGAGACGCAGGAAGCGAGCGACCTCCTGCTGGCGGCCGCCGTCTGCCCGCGCCCCTGGGGGGTTGTCCACCAGACAATACGCCGACCGGATTGCCCAGATCTTGGGCTACTTGCCTCTGGCCCTGATTCACGCCGGGAAAGCCATCTTGGATCAGCTGTGCTCGCTGACCGACTATCCTGAGTACTATGAACGCACCTGGAATCGGGTCCGCCGGTCGCGAAGTACTCGGACTCGTTCGCGTGCACGCGAGGCGAATGACCATGGGGATGCATCCTCCAATCTGAGAGTGTATTCATCGTACGAGATGATCTACGTGGGCCTCGAATCCAGAAGCGATCAGCGATCTCGGGATGCGCTGGATCTGCTGAGGATGTTCTCCTTCTACTGGGAGAACATTGAGTATGATCTGGTCAGAGCCGCGGCCACAAACCCTCAGCAAGAACGAGAAGAGACTCAAGCGCGGCGCGAGCAGACGATTCAGCAACAGCAACCACTATCATCCCTGCTTCCGGGGCCCAGGGCTAGGACGTGGGCTTGGATAGCAGGACCTTACCAGTGGATCGCCACCATGGCCGACCGGCGGACCAGACCGAGTGCGACTCTGCCGGATCTCCTGCGCGACGAGGATGACCAGCCCTTCGACGAAGATCGGCTACGGGGCGCGCTGTCGCTCCTGGTTCGTCTGGGCATGGTGACCCTTCACGAGGAAAACAACAGTTATTGGATGCACCCGATGGTGCATACCTGGGTGCGACAGCGGCCCGAAACCAGCACCGCCGAGCAGGCCCTCTGGTGCCAAGCAGCCGCGACCGCTCTGGCGCAGTCGATCTGCTTCCACGCTCCACGGGGGTCCACGGCGCAGGATGAGAGGCATAAGCGCCAGGTCTATCCCCACGTGGAGCATGTGCGCAAGTGCCAAGCGGAGGTGGAGGCCCGGCTTGCCGAGAATCAGAGACGCGGGCGTCGGCCGTGGCACCAGACGATGTACCTCTGCCTTCTGCCTCCGCAACAAGGGTTAAGGAGGCCTCACCAGGCAGTAGAAGTCGCCAAGTTCAGCTTGGTCTACCTTCAGTGTGGGCAATATGCCCAAGCCGAGGAGCTGCAGCGTCAAGTTAAGGAGTACATCTTCGCCAGATCCGGTCCCGAGTCTGAACACGGGATCACGATTGCTCGGTTGCTGTCCAAGACCTACGCTCTGCAGACCCGCAATAACGAGGCAAGAGCCCTGCAATATCGGGTGCTGAACGCGGCCGTCCGCTTCTATGGTCCCGATCATCCCCTCACGTTGCAGATCATGGATGACCTTGGCGCCATTTGTCTGGCAGGCAGCCGGCTCCAGGAGGCTTATTGCCTCCACCAAGCAGTCGTCCGCAAGCTATCCCAGCTGGACGGGTTTGGACCCCAGCATGAGACGACGTGCGCGGCCGTCCAGAGCCTGGCCCATGTCGAACATCGGTATCTGGAGCATGAGAAGGCGTTCGAGCTGCAGTCTCGGGCCTACGAGGGACTGCGAAGGATCCTAGGCCCCACGCATCCCCAGACATTGGAGGCTCAAGATAACCTGGCGAGCAGCTACGGGTTTCTAGGCGAAGCGCACCTGCCCCTCGCGCTGCAGCTGAGCGAGGAGGTTCTGCAGATCCGCACCCAGACCCTGGGCCGGGAACACCCCTTGACCCTCCAATCGACACTCACCGTGGCCAAAATCCAGACCGCGATGGATCGGTTCGCAGAGGCCGAGCAATTGTTCCTCGACGGGCTGCCCGTCGCCGAGAGGAATCTGGGCCCGAACCACCTCGGGACCCTGGCGGCTCGGACGTGGCTCGGGCATCTGTACTGGCGTCAAGAACGACATTCGGAGGCGCAGGCCATCTGGATCGATGTCATCTCCAAACAGAGATATGAGCAGTCCAGGCGTGCGGATGGGGAACATACGGATCGCAGTAAGTGCATGCATGCTCTTTGTCTCTCTCTCTCCATGTCCCGAGATTCCCTCTCTGCTCTCAACCCTGATTATGGCCGCACAGTAACAAACCCTGCTCAATCCAGTCCAAGCCATGTGGTTTCTCCTCCACTCCTATGAGGATCAAGGGCGGGTGGATGATGCCCTACAGATCTCGGAGGAGATCACCCAGCTACTGTATGACTTTGGCGGAGAAGGTCTGGGCCCGAAGCACAAACTCTGGGGTCATCTGCAGAAGAAGAGGGAAAGTTTACTGCGGTGGAAGAGACTGGGCAGCAGGCCTGATGTTGATGGTGGTGGTGGTGGTGGTACCCCAGTTCGGCTGAAGAAGGTGGTGAAGGACTTTACCTTCTGACACCCTATCTTTTTGGAATAAAGGGTTTCAGTTGTGTGGTTAAGGAGTTTTGTACACTGCCAACAGAGTCTTGATGGTGATTACGAAGAGAAAAGAGTAGGATGGGTTGAGGATGCGTTCAGTGGGAGTCTGTGGAAAGGGCGCACATAAAGATACATTGGAAACTAGCTCAGTCAGTAGAATTAATTAGTAGTCGGTGCTGCCATGCTGTAGACCATTTCTCAATATGCGTCACACTCCTCTAGCCTCTCCAAAACAAGTGGATCCAGAAGTAGTCTACCCCGGATTCCGAAGAGCGTTTATGGATCCCCTGTGGCCATGGTCTGATGGTCAAAGCCATCTCAATGCTCTAAATCCGGAAGAACCCGGGCTTAAAACACTAAGATTCGGGAAGAACCGCAGTTTGAGTTGCAATTTGCCTAACTTAAGCGCGCCCGAGCGGCGCTTAGTCAGCTAGCTGAGCTGAGCTGAGCAGAGCTGTAGTTACCCGTTCAGGAAGGAAGCCATACGCTTAGCCGGCGGAAGAGAGAATAAGGAAATCGGCTTCATCATCCATGATCATCCTCAATCTCTCCAGGCTTCATCACGCATCGATACAATTCCAGCAAACCGACATCGGTGAAGATGATAGCATGCTGTCGCTGGCATGTGAAGATTCAAGGCAGGATGATAAGAGGCAAGTCTACTGCCCTGGCACTTTCCGTGTTAACCCGTCTTTGCCCTTTCCCTCTCCCCTCACAATTTCTCCTCACCGAGCGAGCCATTTCCCCCTCACTACTTCATCTCCAACTTTTTTTTTCTGTATCTTTCTTCCCCAATTATGCTGACCAACAAGTTTTAATTCAAGTGGTTCGAATGGAGATTAGACTACATGCCACTTGATTGACGGAGGAGACGAGCCAGTGCAACAACCAGAAATTACACAAAGCACCAAAAAAAAAAAAAACCTTGGCCCGCCGACCGGAGGGTTCGGAATCCACTTTTTCTTGCTGGTGCAGTGGAAGCTGACCAGCCACTGAAAAGGAATGAAAATTGCCTTCACTGCCAGATCGAGCAAATTTCCGCCTTGCGACAAATCCTCAAGTCCCAGTTTCCACTCTTCCCACTGTTCCCACCGACACACCGGCTCGCCCAAAACAGCTTAACCGTCATTGACCTCTTTATCGCATCAGTCATCCCAGTGAGTCGTGCTTTTGCCCAAATTTTTTCGGCTTTAGTCACTTTTGGCAGCCGCCTGTCTGACTGTTAGTTATCATCTTGTGAATCGCTTCTTCCTCTCTCTTGAATTCAAACTCAACCCAACCCACTCACAACTCCCCTCTCCACTCTCCCTTCCCTTCCTTTTTTACCCCCTTTGCCTTCTGGCTCAGGTGCGACAATGGTTGGAAGTACGCTGGCTATCCGGTCCAAGATGGCTTCCCCATCCGCCGCTATGCAGTTGTCGTCGCTGTCGCGCAGGTCGCTCTCGACGCGACCCCAGCTCCTCCGGTCCGCACGTCCCTTGAGATTCTCCCAGCAGCAGTTCCAGCGCTCCACCCGTCGCGCCTACGCCGATGCTTCTCAACCCGCATTGCCCGCCCCCAAGCCCAAGAAGCGCTTCGGGTTCTTGCGCTGGACCTGGCGCCTGACCTGGATGAGCTCCTTGGGTCTGGCTGGTTACCTGGCCTATAGCGTCTACGACTCGTGCCACCCTGTCGACCAGATCGAACCCGACCCGTCCAAGAAGACTCTGGTCATCCTGGGTAAGGCTTCTCGTTCCTTGGAGTGTCTTCGGCGCTCTTTAGTATGACGCGGTCGCTCGCGGTGGTCTAGCAGGAGCTAATAAGCATATCGTTCGACAGGCTCCGGATGGGGTTCCGTCTCCCTGCTGAAGAAGCTCGACACTGAGAACTACAATGTCGTCGTCATCTCGCCCCGCAACTACTTCCTGTTCACCCCTCTCCTCCCCTCCTGCACGACTGGACAGGTCGAGCACCGTTCCATCATGGAGCCCATCCGCAACATCCTCCGCCAGAAGAAGGCCCACGTCAAGTTCTACGAAGCCGAGGCCACCAAGATCGACTACGAGAGGCGCGTCATTTCCATCAGCGATGATTCCGAGATCAAGGGCGAGATCTCTCACACTGAGGTGCCTTTCGACATGCTGGTCGTGGGTGTCGGTGCGGAGAACGCTACTTTCGGTAGGTGATCCGGTCTGGGCCGCGCCGAGACAATAGAGACTGATGCGAAACAGGTATCAAGGGTGTGAAGGAGCACTCCTGCTTCCTGAAGGAGGTCGACGATGCTCAGAAGATCCGCAAGCGCATCATGGACTGCGTCGAGACTGCCATGTTCAAGGATCAGACCCCCGATGAGGTCAAGCGCCTGTTGCACATGGTGGTCGTTGGTGGTGGCCCGACCGGTGTCGAGTTCGCTGGTGAGCTGCAGGACTTCTTCGAGGAGGATCTGAAGAAGTGGGTCCCCGAGATCCAGGAGAACTTCCGCGTCACCCTGGTCGAGGCCCTGCCCAACGTCCTGCCCATGTTCTCCAAGCAGCTGATTGACTACACTGAGTCGACCTTCAAGGAGGAGAAGATCACCATTCGCGCCAAGACCATGGTCAAGAACGTCACCGATAAGTTCATCGAGGCCGAGGTCACCAACCCCGACGGCACCAAGACCCTGGAGAAGATTCCCTACGGTCTGCTCGTCTGGGCCACCGGTAATGCTGTCCGCCCTGTTGTTCGCGACTTGATGAGCCAGTTGCCCGCTCAGAAGAACTCCCGCCGCGGTTTGGCTGTGAACGAGTACCTCGTCGTGAACGGCGCCGAGAACGTCTGGGCTGTCGGTGACTGCGCGATCACCAACTATGCTCCTACTGCCCAGGTTGCCAGTCAGGAGGGTGCCTTCCTCGCCCGCCTGTTCAACACCATGGCCAAGACTGAGAACGTCGAGGCTGAGCTGAAGCAGCTGTCTGAGGCCCAGGCCACGGCCAAGAGCGACGAGGAGCGCAACCAGATCTTCGACGAGATCCGCGAGCGTCAGAAGCAGTTGCGGAGAACCAAGCAGATTGGTCCCTTCCAGTACTCTCACCAGGGCAGTCTGGCCTACATTGGTAAGGAGCGTGCTGTTGCCGACATCAGCTGGCTGAGCGGCAACATTGCCAGTGGTGGTACCATGACCTACCTCTTCTGGCGCAGTGCTTATCTGAGCATGTGCTTCAGCAGTAAGTGTCCTTGTGTCGAAAATTATTTGATCTGTTCTGACCCATATCTAGCTCGTAACCGTGTCCTGGTCGCTATGGACTGGATCAAGGCCAAGACTTTTGGCCGTGACGTGTCTCGGGAGTAAATCCGCCGGCATTAGACTACAGTGTATTACTATCAGCAGACATGCTACGCCTATGAACATTTTACAGCGAGGAACTTGCTCTTTCTAATACCGCCCTTTGTTTCTCTCGCACTCACCTTTCCCTTGACGCCCTTTATATGACTACTCGTCGACTCGACTGTCAACCGCTTACTGCAAGCAATGCCCCTCGGCTCTGGTGGCTTCGAACATCGGGGACGAGACTTGCACGAATGATGCAAGGGATCTTCATCCACCGGGGCAAAAGTACTATCTGATATCTTTTCATTTGTCTCTCTTATTTGTGTACGGAACGATAGACCGGGTTCGGGTTACTGTTTAGATATGCTAGAATTGGCCATGTCGGATTTTCCTGTCTGATGTATACTGTACACTGGATCTTATTTTGCTTAATATATCCACCTGTTCAATTAGTGGTTTGTTGATTGTATGTCTCTGTTGTAGATTCAGGCTGGAAGTGCTGGCCACAAGCGGTTGCGTGTTGATTATATATTTCGTTGTCTATGGACTGAGGCAGAGGCTCGTTCGAAAACGTGTTACTGGTAGGAGCTGGAGCTGACATCGATCTTCATAATCTCAATTCACATGAGTGAGGTGGGCTGCTATCGGGATCAATCTTGAAAAACATGACCAGGGGTCCCGGGTCGAGGTCCTGTCTGGTAGTTCTTTCTACTGAAGACAGGGCTTCTTTCTCACACCGCCAATACTACCGTACCGTAATGAGGAATCGAGAACACCAAAAAGACACGAAAAAAGAAAGCGTCCAGGGAGAGGATCGAACTCTCAACCTCACGATTAACAGTCGTACGCGCTAACCAATTGCGCCACCCAGACGTGTTCCTTGAGATGGCTGTGTTGCTGGTGGTATATGACCTAACAATGATATGAGTCTTCAAGTGCGAAACAATGAACGCATTGCATTCGCTAGCCATTATCCGCAGGTAAGAGATATCATGCCTACAGTTCTTCTCGGCAATCACAGTAATGCTCATATAAATTCTTGGTTTGCTCACCGCTTAGGAAGTTTGCAGTCTGGCTTCGAGTCCTCCGTCACTGGGGCCAGAAATGCATTGATGCCTGCCTGCGCAAGACGTTTTTCTTTCTTTCTTTTTCCCCAAGGAAGAAATGCCGACACTCGGTATAGTTAGATCCAATGTTCTCGGGCGGTACGCTAACGGAAAGCTTAACACAGCGTAGCGTAGCCAATGAGGTAGAGAATGGTTTTCTACACAAGTCGCTGTTGTAAATCCACCCTATATTTCACCGAACAAACCATCTAAGCTATATATCTACCTCGGCTGTGTCATCCTGGGCAGGTTTAGGGATACTTTCCACCGCTTAAGCTATCTGTACCATGGTTGTCTTTCTCAAGATCAGGTGCGCTATTCTTTCTCCTTTGAGATATATTCTTTTGTTTCGTCTAGCGCCGTAGATGTGTGATGTGCCGGACCATAGCGCCGGGTTCTGATGGACACTCTAATTCTGCTCCACTCACAAGAGTTGCTTCAATGAAGACTTTCGCCGGTTGAAGTTTTGTATGTTTGCAATCCTAGAATGCAGATGTTAGCAAATATTCCTACCGACCTGGATTCCTCAACCGCAAGACTCCAACGAAGGCACAAGCGCAGGCAGGAGACATTAATCGGCGTTCTCCTTACCCTAACAAAGCCACGATCATTCACCACAACCACTCTTCCACAGCTACCGTAAGATCCCGCTTCACACACAAGTCTTCAAAAACAAGCCTTGACCAAAACAAAGCCATAGCCAGAACATCTCCGACACATCCCCTCAACCAACAAGCACCCACCCCAGATCCCGAAGGATATAAGTACTCGCATCCATCCAGACCCAGCCCACCCATCTTCCTCCTCGTAGCAATCCCCTCGCCCTGCTGACCCCGACCCCGCATCGTAAGATCGTAGACTCGAGTCATCAGACCAATTCGAAATGCCCTCTAAGAAGAACAGAGGAAAAAGAGGAGGAAACAGGACCCAACCCCAACCCGAGCCCCACGCTCACCCCAACCCCGACCCCTACCCTGCCCCCCGCAAAATTCCCCTCCTCGAGGCCCGCGACAGCCTCATCGACCGCCTCCGCCTCCACCTCGAGCAGCACAACCACCCCGGCATCGTCGGCGCCGGCCCGCCCCCGCTCCAGCACGCGCTGTGCATCAGCTGCATCGGCGGCGCCGAAGCCCGCGCCTGCCTCGACCTCATCCAGGTCTTCGCCTACGCCCAGACCCCGACCCAGCCGGACGACACCGGCAGCGCCGCCCTCAAGCCCGGCGACCACTGCCTCGGCCTGTGGCACACGCCCGCCCACCACCGCAAGTTCCTGCTGGAGCACGGGGCGTCGCTGTTCCCGGCGGGGTGGCTGACGCGGCCGTCGATCTCGCGCGGCGGCGGGTGGTTCGTGGTGGATGGGCATCGGCTCTGCGTGGAGGTGATGGAGGCGGTGATCATGCCGTTCGAGAGGGGCCGGTATGCGGCCGTCCGGCTGGACGTGCCGAGGGAGATGGAGCAGTGGGGGCTCGGGGTTTGGGGCGGCGGCGGCGGTGATGGTGGGGTTGGTGAGGGTTGTGAGGAGGGGGCTCTGCGGGCTTGGGCTTGTCTTTGATGAACCCAACCCGGGCTTTTGGGGTTGCTATAACCAACCCCTGGAGATTATGTTTCTTAGGCCCTATCTTTGATAGGTTGAATATTATTGATTTGAAATGCTGGTTGTGCTGTGTGCTGTAAATTATAAGTTGTTTTGTGAGGCGGTGTTTGTTTGGGAAGTTCGGAGGAGTTAGGGCTATTATTTATGTGTTGGGTAAGAGATTCTCGTTGGCAGGGTTGGGAAGCGGGAATACATTCCTGATGGATACACCTTTTTTATAATGGATTATACTTCTTATAACTTGTAATCGGACGGATCCTTTGTATCTTGGAAATATGCTTCTGTGAAATCATCCTCACACTAGATGGAAAGTGCTCCAGAGGCCGTAGATCTTACAAGGCTCGAGGAGATAATTGAAACGGTGAAACAATCATCAATCAATGGATGGTCGAAAGGCAGAAATTGATGAGAGGACGACGGGCAGAACCTTTTATGGAAGGTGAAATTCTAACAGGATTCGAATGCGGCTTTGTTGGACAGATGCAGATCGGCCAGGATAATCGCGTCGAGCTCAGCTGCGGCGAAGGTAAAGTATCCCTGCTTCTATCCAATCCCTGGGACGGGCTGTTAGTTGGTGTTGGTTAGACGCTTGGAGGCAAAGGTTGACACACGTACCCCAGCAGCAAACACAATGCCACCTGACACTCTGCTGCTTAAAAACCGCATTCAGGCGAGTGAATCAGGAGACGAACAGAAGGAATCACAGTCAAATGAGAGTCCAGGATGATGATGCGAGTATTCATACAAGAGAGGAGGAAAGAATGTCGGACCAAACGAACCACTAGCGCTACTTTTACTTACCAACTGCGCGAACTATACTTACTATACTAGGTATTTAGACTACTTCAATAAGCTGGCCAAGGCTGCCAACTTGGGAGAATGGTTTAAAAATAAATAAGAAAGTACAGGTGATGAGAGCAGAGGCATAAGAACTACACAGGGTGAATAAAGGCAATACGCCAGGATTGATCTCTGTTCACACTGTATGTTTTAAGTATTACATCAGTCAAACTAAATTGCCACGGGCTGAGAGAGGTAAGTTGCAAAACAAAGAGAGGCGCACTAAGATGGACAAGCCCAAATCTCTATCGCTCAGCCTACGAGGACCAATGTTCCAACTCCGAGGTACACTGATATATAGCCTATACAGTGATTTGGTTCTTCTGCAACATAAGCAGCGACGTCAACGCCTGACCCCCCGCAAGTCCAGCCAAGGTCTTCATTTGCAGGTTGTAACTGGCCGAGAACGTGCCTCGCACAAGGCTCTGTTCAGCCTGCGGTAGAGCGGAAAGCACCTCCGCGGAGTTCAGGATAGACTGCATCTGGGCTGCATCTAGGGAGTGCTTGAGATGGGACTGGAGGTAGCCGTTGGCCACCGCAGTCAAAATGGAAATCCCGATGCAGCCACCCATCACTCGAAACTGCGCAATCGCTCTCATAGCCACCGCTATTACCCAGGAGAACAAATAATCATCATTAGCGAACATGGACAATTGGACCATGTATCAGGGGCTCTACTAACCACTGTCTCTTTTCTCGATGATGAATGGTGTCATTAGAATTAGTAGAGTGAGATTGACACCACATCCGAAGCCGGCCAGAATCTGGTATCCGTACTGCGCAGCAGGGATGGACAGAGACTCGGGCATGATTCCCAGGAGTACGTAGCTGACTACCTGGAGCACTGATGCGGACAGCACAAGGTAGATCAGCGGTACCTTGAGTAATTTGCCTTATGCAGGTGCTGCGACAGAGGCCACCGGTGTGGCAACGGTAAAGGGGATGAACCGGACAGCCGCTTGGAGAGGTGTAAGCTGGTTCACGATCTGGAAGCGTTGCGGCAACTGGAACATGGTGCTAAACCACACTACACCCAGACAAATAGGAATTTCTTTTGCGACGTGGGCCATGAGTTAGCTGGAAAAGAACATGAGGGGGAGATGGCGGCGGAGAGAACTTACAACAGCATCCCCATCCATACTCGGTTCCGGAGAAATCTCCATGGGGATACCGGCTCGATGCACTCAGATGAAAGCGTGACTCGCCTTTCCCACAGCAGGAAAGCGATCCACATCAGCCCAGAGATGGTTAGAAGGGCTATGGTAAACGCCGAACTCCAATGGAACTCCTGGTTGGCTTCCTCTAGAGCAGTTACCAGAAAGATAGTAGCCACGAGGAGCATACTGGAGCCGAGCATGTCGACTTTTCGGATCGTTTGGCGTAAGGAGGCCCAAAGCGAGAATGCATTCTTGGCCATGGGCTGCTCGTTGTGATGGGGGAAACGATTCGGCAGGACAATAGCGAGTCCGATCCCGGCCAGAGCGCCCGGAGGAACATTCAAAAGAAACACCCAGCGCCACGTTGACGACCCCGATATAGCACCTCCCATCAGAGGTCCACATAGCAGAGATACTGCGTACACAATAGAGAGTGAACTCATGTACGTCGCAACTTCTCCGGTGGAACCAAGTCCAAGATAATAGCTGCACAGATAGAATAGTTGCTGGCTCCGCCAATCCCCTGGAACGAGCGGAAGACGATACTGCAGCATGGTGGGCATTGTGGGTCAGCTGGCCAGTAAATGAAGCATAAGTGATATAGATGGTGGGCGCATGGTCACCTACAGCTGCTCCATGGTTTGGGCAGCGCCACACGCCCCTGAGAAGACCACGAAGAGGAAGATAGCGACCAGCAAACTTGACTTGCGGCCAAAGACGTCACTAAATTTGGCAGAAATATTAAAGAAGGCCAGCATATCCAAACATGTAAGCCGTTGTAATTCAATAGATCTTGTTCAAGCCCCCAAGTTCTTCGGTGATGCTGATCAAGGCGATCGTAACAATAGGAATTTCAAGAATGGTCAAGAACAGATACAGGGCGAGACTGATTCATCAGAAGAATGTATCGGCAAGACAAATGGTTTTAGATCACGTACGCAGCAGTAGTGAGATGAAGTCTTGCTCCCTGAATGTAGGATTGAGGGCGATTGTCAGCCACAATATCTTCCTTGGACTCTGCCATGTTGACCGAAGCACTGATTTTCGGGTCTATCTTTGTGGTATCCGACAAAGTCATGATTTCTGCTGGGAAGAAAAATGTTGACAGGCACTTTCGAGAAGTTATGAGAGTTTGAAACCCTCCTTTGTAGCATGCAGGCACAGCCTCGAATTGTGACAAGGTTTTGAAATGAACACACATATAGTGCAGAAGAAAGCTCGTCTCTTTATATGCAATGCACTCAGGGGTTGTAGTGTGCTTGCCTGGACGACTTTGCAGGGGTACTTGTTGAGCAAAAAATTGACAGAGGCAATTCTACATATTCGACGGCTAGTGCTTCAAGATGATTCCTAAATTTTTCAATTTCACAACAATAGTATAGATTTACTATTCAAGAACTCAACAAAAGACTTGAAACATGCTCACTTTGAGCACCGAACATCGTGAAGCACTTCTCGGTGGTCCAGCTGGGGCTCCTCCTCCCGGCAAAGTGTCGAACTTGATAGACTCTCCAAACATGCATATGGTCGGGCACGCTGTGCATCTGGTCCTCTAAATTACAGCTTTCATTTGCTTTGCTGTCCGTTTGTATACAAAAGCCTTTCTAGCTCGACATATCAGGTTGTCTGACTGTGAGCTTTCGCTCTGAGATGCGCTTACACGTTCGAGAAAATGACAAAAGGTAGACATGATGATGCTTGCTTGGGCATGTCAACTGCCATCACCATGAACCTGTTAGCTAAAAACAGACTATGGCCTAGGAATCGACCAGTAGAATATCTCCTTAAGGATTTTATCCAAAAGCTATATGAGATTGACAGGCGGTGAGGCCCACCCAATCGATATTCCTAAACATCATTCGCAAGCGCTTCAGGCACTATCGACCCAACAGTTGGTGGGCGTGTGTGAGTGGCAAGGATTGCTGGTCCGGACCCTTGTTCAGTTGCGGAGGAAGCAGCTAACCGCCGATCCCAATTCACTCCCACCACTCAGCCACAATGCGGCGAAATGCAGGATTTTGTCTACGGCATTACATGTTTTCTCGCAATGCCTGATGTTCGTGTAGCATAACTTGACATATAAACTATCGAGGAGTCTTGACTATCAAGCTTTTATCACTAGAAATTAGACCTGGGCGCGACTTGCCGGCGTCGTCGGATCTGGCCGACGAACCGGCCGCTGGTACCCTTCAGCATTACTATATCAAACATTGATAAACGGCTACGGGTATTTACCACACGGGAAGCCTTTGAGCGGTCGGCCGGTAGAGGATGGTGATGATGATAATGATGATAGTGATTTATTTTGGGGCGCGGCTTATACTGCACCAGAGGCGACGAGCGACGAGCGGGACGTCGCGCAGTCGATCTTGGACCCTGCGTTGTTGGAGGTATACGAGGCTTTGATCCGAGACTCTTCCAGTAGTGATAACTTGTTCCTCAGAGTTGGGCCTTGATAGAGGAATATCATGAAGGGTGAAGGCTGTAAAAGCCGGCATTTAAGAGTAATCCAGGTTTTTGAATTAATTTTAATCCGTGTAGTATCGTTAATGGTTCGATTCTTTATTGAATTAAGTCATAATAATCAGATCTCAAGATAATAAATCAATATTGAAATCAATATACCCTCAACATACTGTTTCTAACAGCTATACACGCAATCTACAAAGCTAAGATACCCTTAGCTGGGTATACCCATCACCAAGCTTCCCAATTTCAAGTCCTGCACTCCGCCCCTGGAACCAAGATCCTGAACGACCCAAAGTCTCAGAGCCGACCACCGCTCGCCTCCTTCAGAACCGTCTTCCACTCAATATCATGGACATCATCCGCATGGATCGAAATCTTGATATCAAGGGCCCTTCGCAGCTGCTCTTTGCTCGAAGCATAGAGCATCCGGCGCTATCCAGACCATCAGTTGCCTCCGCTAGCCCCAAAAACAAAAACAAGGTTATGAGAAGACTCACCCGCATCGGCGTGGCATCCGGCATCCAGCTTATGAACACCGTTGTTGCTCTGCGTGGACACAAACCCTTAACAAGTGAACTTTCTTGGATGCCTGTGTCCTCCTCGAGAAACATCATTCTAATACGTACCTGCGACCATCCTCATTCAAGTCGTACTCCACATCGTAGACCGCATAGCGAGGTGCCTGGTGGCCTTCCCCGTCAATCGCCGAGGCGAGCTTCCCAAGGAACGCTTCGTAGCTTGTCTCGGACGACCGCTCGTCCACGATGATCGACCGCTCGTCGTCGGAGATCTTATACAGAACGAACTTGGGCTTGCGGGGCCCTCGCGTGAAGAGCAGCTCTCTGTATGCGGCTATGCATTCATCCGCGATGAGCACGCTGTCGGGGGGATTGTGGTCAATTTTTGCTCATCAGAGCAAGGGTGGGTTTTGAGACGGGCATACCCTGATGGAGTCTGGGAATCTCGTGGAGATGGTTAGTGGTCGAGATACCTGATTGAGGGTGAGATTGGACTGACCGACATGCTTGCTGTGCAACAGAAACTAAATTCTATTGAAAGTGGAAATTGGCAGGGACATACCTACCTACCCCCTCAAATATGATTGACTGGTGCGATGTAGAGGTCGGGCTGTCGGGTCCATGGTCCCGGACGCCAAGGCCTTGGTGGTGTAGGGCTTGCTGGGCTTGGCGGACTTGGCAAGCACCGGGCCGCCGGAGTGCCGGAGCCGCGGGACCGTGGGCCCAAAATTCAAAAAAACTGTCATTGATGCAACACAGGAGATCTGTCTTGTCACTGAAACCAAATCATCGCCATGTCATCAGTCGGTGCAGAGGAAACCATCCAAGCTAGACGTCATCGACTCGCGCAAGTCCCCAGGGCGGTAAGGATCCCGGTCGAGAGTGTCTCTTTCTCGCATGGCTAATGATATGTGGGAGCGCTCAGTGCGAAGGGTGTAAGATACGCAAGGTACGTGGTGTCTCTACACCAATAATTCTATCGGATCATGTAAGCTAAGGAGGATGCATCCAGATCCGGTGTGACCGCAGCACCCCATGTACAAACTGTCAAGCATCGAAGATCACATGTCGGCATCCGAACGACCGATCACGAACAGAGCGCCAAGCCGATAAGATAGCGAACCTGTATGTATGGCAAGAAGCCGAAACCCCAAGTATCTGGCAGCCATACTCACAACTGCCCACTTTTAGCGAAGCAGTCGTAGATCGGCTGGATAGACGTTGTCGTGAGGTCGAGTCGAGACTTGTGGCTTTGGAATCCGCGCGATTAGCCCCACTGGCGGAGCGTGAGGCTGATCCGAGGATCTCATCTGTCGAGCCCGGCCCTGTCGGAGGCCGCCTCTTCGAAGGAGATTCATCGTTCGCAAGTCAGTCACTGCAGATGACCGAGAGTGCGCAGGACGCAGCCCTCTCCGCCTCTGCAGGCGATGATCCAGCTATTCATCACGCATTTGCTCGACTGCGGGGATCTCTCCACGACTCACATGAGGTATCCAGAGATAAATTCCATTTCAGAAAGTCCGTCTCCCAATCACCGCCACCGGTGAAGCCTCTTCCAGCGCCGCTGGTGAATAGTCTACTGCGGAGAATGAGGGGTACGACGCCTCTTCCTCTGACACGCTGTACTTTGGTGTAAAACAGCCTTGCGCACTAACTTGACCTGCAGTCCGTCGTCCCATTTTCCTGTCCTCGTATGCTATCAGTGACTTGCACGTGCTTGAGGATCTCTGCCACGGCGTCTATGCTACCAGTGCGCCGTCTGCCGGTCAGATTGCCAGTACCCATGGAGTCTTCCTCTTTGTGTCGAAGGAGTATGTCGCCATGAACGACGACCTCGGCCAGCGGGTCGATCTCAACGCACATCTCCATGAATGCGAGCACATATTCGTCGCAGCGCTGGAGCATTACGAGGTGCTTGTCATTCCAAGCTTCGAAAACATTCTTGCTCTGACGATGGGCGTGAGTGACCCGATTATATCTCTATCTTCCCTCTAAGCTCTTCGCCCGAGTTTTCACACTAACCATTAACCTCAAAACCAGATGATCAAAGCCCAAGGCGAAGCCAAACCATCCCTATACTGGACACTCGCGTGCGCCGCCGCAGCCCAGTGCCAATCCCTCGGGTACCACCGAGAAGCCAGCTATCGCAAAATTCCGTCCGGCAAGGCGGACAGCATCCGGCGGCTGTTCTGGACGGTGTACTGCTTTGACAAGAACATGTCCCTGTTGCTGGGCCGGGTTTCTAGCCTGCACGGGCTCACCATCGACACGCGCTACCCATCCACGGCCACAGATCAGGCGCTGCGGCCGTGGGACGAGTCTTTCATCATGGGGATCCGATTGGCCGAGCTACAGGACCGGGTGCTTACGGGCCTTTACTCTCCTGGGACGGCGATCAAGGATTCGTCCGAACGGGCCCGTCTTGTCCGTGACCTGGCAGCTGCTATGGACGAGTGGCGTGTCGAGTTTACGCAGGTGAGCAGCGAGACTTTTACCTGTGATATGCACACCAGCGAAAAAGGGCTAACAGCGTGCAGATCAACGCAGAGGCCGTCAACAACCCGCAGGTCTTCCACCTATCCCGCGGCAACTGGGACATGGCATACTATTCGACCTTGACGCTGCTGTACCACGCCTCCTCCACCACAGAGACGGGCCTCTATATCAGCTCGCAATGCGTGCACGCCGCCCGCAGTAGCTTGCAGGCTCATCTCCAATGCTTCCCGCAGTATCAGGAATCGCGTCTTCTCTCGGAAGGGGAATACATCAACTGGTTTGTCCCCCGCCCCCAAAGTCTCCGCTTCCCCTTCCAACTCCAATCATCCTCCCCTTCACAACCCCATAGACTAAACAAATCCACTAGGATCCTCCTCTACTCCTCCTTCACCCCCTTCCTCGTCATCTTCCTCCACGCGATCGCCGCCAAAGATCCGGAGAGCGCCGCCCTCCTCCTCCGCGTAGTCGGCACGCTGGAGAATCTCCGGTCCCCATCCTCCCAGCAGACCCCGGGCGCGGAGCGTCTGTATCAAATCTGCGCGACCTTCGCGCAACTAGCCCAAAAGCTAGTCGAGTCCCCAGCCTTCGCCGGAGGGGTAGGTAACCCGTCGGGGGATCCGCCCCGGTTGACGAATGAGGATGTGGCTGTGGGCGACGACGGCGCGGGCTTCGGGTTCCCGACGGAGACCTTTGAGGAGGTTTTCGAGGATGTGGACTTCAATCCCCGGGGGGATTTGTTGAGTGAGTGGATGGGTGGGCAGCCGTTTTTGGGGAATTGGGTTGATCTTTAGGGGCGCTTACTCTAAGGGTGTGGTTCCAGTGGTGATCTAGTTATTATGTTCGGTGCTTTCCAGTGTAATGCCGAATCTTCGAGCGCATCTGCCACCGTGCAGACAGAGTGTTGTGTATATCCAGCCAATCCCTTTATTGCCAAGCAACATCTGGAACCCATTTCACAGACCGGAATAATCTATACTTTTCACCCTCATAACAATGCCCTAAGATACATTCCAAATGAGCAAACAATTTCCATCCATCCACGAATCAGCCCCCCAAACAGCACCTACAACCCACAAACAACTCCCCACATCTCATCCCCCTCCAACGCCCGCATATCCTCCTCCCTCAACATAACCACGACCTCCACCGACTCCCCTTTCACCTCTTCCACCACCTCTTGACCCTTGGCCCACCTCCTAGGCATAACCACCACCACCCCATCCGCCCCCTCCACAACCGGCATCCTCACAAACCCCACCCCTCCCAGCCCCCCTCCAAACCCCACCTCATAAATCCCCGTCCCCGCCCAACTCGTAACCGTCACATCCCTACCCCCAAAGATATCCCACCCGGGATACAGTCCCCGATAATCCATTCCCCCAACAAGACAGCACACTTCAGCAATAAACCGCTCCCCAATCTGCGCCGCAGCCTGGGACTGCGTGATGCAATCGCAGATACCCGCTAGCTCCCGTACGGGGTCCATATCAGCGGCAGCCAGTGCGGGAGCAGGGTACCGGGCTGTGGCGTAGAGGACGAGATTTCCCAAATACCGTGGTGCGAGGCTGGGGAGGCGGTTGCGGCCGTTGACGGCCGTTGTGAGAGTGCTGTTACTGTTCTGGGTGAGGAGGCGTGGGTTGCGGTGGGCGCGGACGCGGACACGGGTGATTGTTGTCCAGAGGAGGGCGGTGAGGAGGGTGTTGATTGTGAGGGTTTGGGAGGTGTATTTCTGGCATAGGGTGCGGAGGGTGCGGAGGTGGTGGAGGCTCAGGCTGAAGAGTTGGGAGGTGCAGGGTTTGAAGTCCCCGGGGAGAGAGGGTGGGGTTGTCGAGAATTCGGGGTGGGAGGGGAGGAGGGCATTTGGGTTGGTGGACTGGGATGAGGAGAGGGCTTGGATGGTTGGGGCCAGGGCGTGAGACAGTTGGGCTTGTCGATTGGACTGGGGAAGGTTGGGGAGCAGCGCATCACCGGTGGTGGTGGTGGTGGTGGTGGTGGTGGTGGTGGTGGTGGTGGTGGTGGCTTGCGCCCACAATCGGACGACCTCGGCGAACCCGGTGGCGTCGACGGTGTGGTGATGCAGGCAGATACACAGCCCTATGCCGCGGTCGATGAAGCGGAAGACGCTGGCAGCGAAGACGGGGATGCCGTGCTCCATATCCTCCGAAAGCATGGCTGGCACAGGCCACACATACCCCGGGATGGCTTCCGGGGGCATGTTTTGCGCAGACAGAGTCGCGTAGGATGCTGCGATTGTGCCCTTGTCTTCCAGCGTTGGGGTGTCTCCTGTGTGCGAGCGGATCTCAAGGGATGGTCGGCCGGAGTCGTCAGTGGTGGGGTAGATCCGTCCTGACAGCCAGGGGACTTGTTTAGATAGTTCCTCGAGGCCGTTTTGGAGGGTGTGCAGGGTGTTTAGGGTTGAGTCTGCTTCGGGGCCGGGGAATGCCAGAAGGACCCGAATGTAGGTGTTTGGCATTGCCAGGTCCAGCGGAGTCAGCTGCTCGAGATGGTCGTGCTCAGTCATGATCGATGGTCTGGAAGAAACATAGGATGATTCTGAGAGGTTGAGCTGAAGGTATGTCAAGTAGCAGTGTCCGTCTTATACGAGTTGATTCGACCCCTAAACCGGCCCCACGGGCCCGAACGCCCGTTCAGCCGGCACAGCCAACTGGCCACGATACCTCATCACGCTCAATAGACGAGTAATTTATACTCTAAATTCGAGAAGGGTGTCGATGAAGCAACTCTCTGGCTGTTACAGAGAAAATTGATCTCAATGCTGAACGCAAATTCCGAGAAAAGAATTGGTATTCCCCGGTGAGATGCAAGGTGAAGGTGCCCTATAATCATATTCTTCCCTTTGCTGTTTGTGTTCATGTCGGGCGCAGAGCAAACTAGGGGAGAATTCGAACCAAATGTCATCCGGATAGTGCAGTGATCTCCTTCATCTGAAGAATGCACTGTAGGAGATTTTGTTCGGCTTTAAAGATGTAATATGTCCAGCGACATCATCCTGCTACTCAAGCCACGGCCACGAATCTAGCCCACAAGCCAGTCATCCTCGCCAACGGCCTGTATATAAAGTGTGACACGGAGACTTTCTAGAAACAACAATCACCCGCGAGCTGCATCACATTACGTCACGTACAGGAATGGATACAACCTCAAGCAATCCAGTCACTAGGTGATTGGAAGTCGGAGCTTAAGCTAATGGTGGGTCTTGTGGTTCGACTAGGGGGTTTATTGGCTCTGGCGCTTCTTCACGCCACCTAGTAGCCTACAGTATTTTGTATGAGTGCAAGCAGGGATAGGGTCGAGAGAGAAACCCCGCTTGGGTCCCTTTGGGGAACAAGCATTAATCATGAATTATCCTCGCCTTGGGCCATGAGCACATAGCCACCGTGTGGAAGACTTTCATCCAGTGCCCGGCCGGCGCTGGGGCTGACAAGCATAAGCACGCCAACGCCGCCCCGCCCGGAAGGATCCATCCCACTATAGTATTTCTGATTGAGATATATGAATTTCCCAGCTGAGGCCATATGGAGCGGGGCATTACAAATCCAGTGTGCATTTACTACATTCACTGTTGATCATTCCCACCGTCTGTCTCTCTCTTTACCCTCCCCCCCTCCCCCGGCGCGCGCCTCTCTTTTCTCTCTTCCACTCTAAACTGTCCTCGCTGAGGTGTAAACTTTGCAGCGCCTACACCGAACCATCTCACCTGTCATTGCTGTCAGAATGGAATTGAGAACAGTAATAAATGCCCTCCCCGGGGTCGCCATCCTCTATGTTTTCTTCCGCTTGGTCTCATCATTTCTCACTGCCCGCTGCAACGCGGCAAAGGCCCGTGACCTTGGCTGTAAAGAGCCCCCAGTCGAAAAAAACCGCTGGCCCTTCGGAATTGATAGTGTGCGACGCTCTCTTGCAGCCGATCGAGCCCAACAATTCCCCTCCGATGTCCTCCAACGCTTCCAGGAGCTCGGAACATATACCTACCGCTACAATGTTCTTGGTAGGTAATGCTTACAATACTCATGTTGAGCTGTCCTCTCAGCGGTGTATGCCGTTACTCACGCGCTGCCACCACAGGCTCAGAGAATCTTCGGACGGCAGACCCTCGAAACATCCAAGCAATTTTAGCAACTCAGTTTAATGACTTCGGTGATTATGCACCCATAGGTCTTTTTAGACTTATCATGCTGATCATGCAGATCTTGGACCTACAAGGCGGGGCAATTTCTTCCCCATGCTTGGCGATGGCATTTTTACGTCGGACGGAGCATACTGGAAACATTCCCGGGTATGTTGCTCTGCTAAGCCAGGCCAGCACCCTCTTCCACGGTGTAACTCATACTCACGGATTTTAGGCCATCATGCGACCGCAATTCACTCGAGACCAAGTGAGCGACCTGGACCTGGAGGAGACCCATATGCAGAACATGATGCGCGCACTGGAGTCATTGATCACGACCGACGGCTGGATTGAGAAAGTAGACCTCCTTCCATATTTCTTCCGCCTGACGCTGGACTCGGCCACCCAATTTCTCTTCGGGGAGTCCGTCAACAGCCAGCTGCAGTCTCTCCGGCAGACCGACGAGAATAACAAGAGCAAGGAGAGCCAAGAGGTCAAGTTCGCGCGCGCGTTTGATGCCGCCCAGTCGGCGCTCGCCACCCGCCTCCGGTTCATGGACCAGTACTGGCTCTACAACTCGCGGGAATTCCGGCAGGCGTGCGGCGTGGTCCACGGGTTCGTCGACCATTTCGTGCGCCTCGCCCTCTCCAAGAATCTCCGCGCGAAGAAGCAGCCCTCCCAAAACGAGCCGTATGTCTTCCTCGAGGCCTTGGCGGCGGAAACGCAGGACCCGCTGGAGCTGCGCTATCAACTGCTGAATCTGTTGCTGGCGGGCCGGGACACAACTGCCTCGCATCTTGGCTGGGGTAAGCATCGTCGAAGTAGCAGTGCTACTGTCTCCTTCTTTCCTCCGGACCCTTGGATGATGAAATCTACGAACCAACCCCTAACCCACCAATCCTAGTATTCTACGAACTCTCCCGCGATCCCGAGCGCTACAGAAAACTACGCAACAACATCCTCGCCGACTTCGGGCCCTACAACCAACCGCAGGAGATTACTTTCGCCAAACTTAAGGACTGCAAGTACTTACGGTATGTGAATGACGAAGCCCTGCGCCTGCACCCGGTGGTGCCCTTCAACGCCCGCTACGCCAACAAGGACACCACGCTCCCTTGCGGCGGCGGCAAGGACGGGAAATCCCCCGTCTTCGTGCCCAAGGGGTCTACGTGCGACTACGGCGTGTACGTAATGCATCGCCGCAAGGATCTGTGGGGCGCGGATGCGGACGTCTTCCGGCCTGAGCGGTGGGAAGGCAGGAAGGTTGGCTGGGAGTATTTGCCTGTATGTCCTGACCATTTTACCCAGGAAATACTTTGGGAACAGCAATCCACTAACCAGACTTCTTCGTGTTAAGTTCAACGGCGGCCCGAGAATCTGCATTGGCCAGCAGTTCGCCCTCACTGAAGCCAGCTACGTGACGGTGCGGTTGCTGCAGCGGTTCGATCGGATGGAGATTTTGGATGCGAACGAGGTTCTCCGGCATAATCTGACCTTGACTAATTGCATTGCCAATGGGGTCAAGGTGCGGATGCATGCTGCGTGAGAGGGGTGTGTGGAGCAGAGTGAGACTTTTCCTTTAATCACAGCAAACGATTGCAAGGAGGTCTCCACATCGAGGTTCATGCTGTGAAGCTGTCCCATCAGTTATCCGGCCTATGCTATTCGATTTTCTACCCCAAAAGCGAGATGGTGTTATATCCAATCAGAATCAGTGTTCTCTTCTACGAATCTCAGTGCATCACTAGCGACCGAATGGTCTCCATTATTGAAGGGGCCTGCGTACTTCCCAGGCCGATTGATTCGACGTCTCGGATAAGACTGAGAAGAACAAGAGGACCCAGAGTGGCCACTGCTACCTTACTAGCGCAAGTATCATACTGCGGAACAAATATGATAGATCTCCTCATCTAGCCCAGGATTCGACTATCATGGTCGAAGGCCATTTGTTGCCTCGTCTAACTCCACCCACCGTCCCCACCCCCACCCCGCCCAGGCCTCTCGATCACGTGAGATCCACCCATTCTTTCATCAGGGCTATGAGGATTCCTTCCAAGGGCCGAGGTATGGAGTGGTAGGTGAATCTTCTGATAGTATGTGTGTATCTCGGGGCTTGCAAGCAGTCCGGTATGTAAGTTTAAACTCTTCAAAATGTTCTCAGTCAGTTCATGAAGGCCGGTCTGACCCCCTTCGGAGCTGATAGCCCGCCAACTAGCTGGGATCTAACTACATACAACGAACCCTAACTGAAACAGAAGACACTCGGTCCATGAAAAGTGGTCTTAGACCAGAAAGCGCAGCTGGTAGATCCCCTGCCGTGTATGGCCAAAATCTTGATATACCAAACAGACTTCCAGGGAATCTCCTGTCCATGATTTCACCCTGTTCCAGAACTCTCGCTCATTCTCCGACACTCACTGCCATCGCATCCCTGTTGTCTTGATGTCGTTGTAAACCTGATTCCCATTCCCCTCCCAGCCTGCGGAGGAACCTCCGTAATAGCTATCTTTCTTGTCTTCTCTTTTTCGTCCCGTTACCTTTCAAATCTACCCAGCCACGAGACCGGAATATCTATCTGGATGCCGCGAGGTCCAAGCCACTGGACGCCCCATAATGACTCGGTAATTTACTGCGCGAGAAGGCCTCACGGATCAGTGAGTGGTCCCAACGCTACCCCTCAACCTCCATATATTCCACCCGCAGGGTGGATCATCTCCTAGAGTACCTTATCCCGCCTATCTGGCCTGGAAGTCCAGAGAGAAAACCAAGATGAAATTCAGCCGCCGCGGTATCTCACAGGATCTCATCGATCGCACCAAGAAAGAGTGCTGTAAGCCCTGGTGCACACAAGGCTCACGGGGCGCTGGTAGCGCGAGCCGCGAACACTCGCAAGCCGAAATATATTTTTCCTTGTTGGGCATGATGCCTAATGGAGGGCGATGTTCAAGACGAGCTGGCAGGCATGGAGATAGATGACTGGCGATGGGAAACCGGGTTGTGCAAAGAGATGGCGGCTGTGTCTGGGCCCCCCGTCTGGGCTGCCTGGCCAAGACATTCAGCCATCCGCTACGGCCCTAGCTGGAAGAATATCAAGGAGTATGATTACCCCTAGCTCTTTACCACGAGTCGTCGAGATCGTATCAACTTCCCCTACTTTTGCCAGAGTATCCCTAAACAATGCCTGTTTTGGTTCCGGGGGGGGGGGGGGCTGCTGACGAACCTATCTCACCTGCAGAGACGTATTGTCTCCCTTCAACACAGCAAAAGTATATCGAGCATCGAGGACCGATGCGCTGGAATCGAGGAGTCTGGCTCCAAGCACGGAATGTGGAAAGAGTTCGTCTCGACTTCAGCCTCGACAAAGTGCAGCTGCCTCATACCATCAAATACGCGCTAGCCAGCCACATGACATCAGAAGCAGCTGGCTCTGTTGGAGGCAGACAGGGAGTGTGATGATGCTGGCGTTCTGAATGTACCCAGAGACATCTACCACTGAGCATCGCCTCCATTGCAGCCAATGAACATCAATTTTTTGCCTCTCATTTCCGAGTACGGAGGAAGGAAATGCGCCTGTTTGTTGTAGCTAAGTTACTATCTCCTAGAGCGTAGCCAACGATTCCCTCGCACGTGTAGCGCCGTAGATAGCACTTATCGTCGCGAACCCGGATTCCAGACGATGGCGTGGGTTAGCTCCTGAACATTTGCACCCGGGCAGATAGTAAAGTCACAGAGTCCAGCAAGTCGCCTGATCTGAAGGTGATGACTATTTTTCCTGTTGGGTGGAATGCGAGAGTTATTGAACTCAGCAGTGCTCGTGACATATGGCATCTTCGAGGCACGGGAAATACCTGCAGATAGCAATCAGGTCAGTATCCCGACGCATGTGCCCGTCGGGAAAAATTAGGTTCGGGATGGAGGGAGACATTAATTTTGTATGTGTCGCTTTTGTTGTTGCGTGTCGGACGAATGTACGGTGAGAATGTATGTTATACTGAGGGATGGATTGTATGATCACTAAGGGGCTACTGGCATGAAACTATACCCTGGATCGTTACGTGATCGCTTATGAAGTGTAATGTCATGGTTGTGTAGAGGCAGCAGTATAGCACTGTCGATGTGGTAGACCTCTGCGGCGCAGGAAGTGGGGTGTAAGCCCTATCTTCGGATCCTCAAGTTCCTAGTCCAACGCTCGTTCAAAAGATCTTGCCCAATGTTTTGTCAATCTATACTGTATCTGGCGAGTAGGGAAGGAAAGCCTTCGGTAGTGACTTGTAGATGGACCTGACCCAACGCACCTAGCCCTAATTCGCCTCCCCGACTCCTCAATCCTTTTCTCCCTCGTCTTGCTTGTCTTTAGGTCTCGCCTGCCCTCTCGCAACCCCCCGACTTTTCCAGAAATGGCAATGGCAAGCACCAATCTAAACGGCTGTATCGTCCAAGTTACCGGCGCAAGCACGCTGGCCCTCGATTACACCTCTCACCACTCCATACTAGACTACGTCTCCGGGGAGATCGGCCGCTGTGAAATACTCCATTTTCTTTCCCATACCTTCGCAATGGGCTACTCGATAACCTATTTTTCTAGTCCCCAATCGTATATTCGTAGCTGCAGGAGCCCCCAGAATGGTCGGTAGGAACGTCCAAGTCATCATTTCGTACCCGATGGCCGGACAATGGGTCCATAAAGCACCGGCCCCCCCCAATTGACGCGATTTTCAGTTCAGAGAGTAGTCGGATCCAGCAAATATCAATTTCCTAACTCCAGCAATTATGCCCAAGATATGCATTGGCTGCAATAGATAGCTTTGCAACTGGATTGGAAAAAAAACCCCCCCCCCCCCGCACAAAGCTCGGGCCACCCACCCATTCAGGGGCTATGATCCGCCCGCGCCGCGATCGGAGAAAACGTATCAACCCCCTGTGATCCGAAAATCTCCTTACTACAGACAATGTGTAGGTAAGGAGTCGGACGCAGTCACACTCCACAATGTTCAATTTAATAACACGGGTCCGCACATTTCTCGGCGACCAGGCCGCCCCTCCCCCAGGCCCCTTGAGCTTGCCCAAAGTCTCCATCCTCGGCCTCCCCGACGCCGGCAAACGGGCCCTCCTCCAGCATGTCAGCGACAGTCCCCTCAGCCCTGTAACCGTACACGGATGCCACGCGGGCTGGACGAGCAGCAGCCCCTCTCGCGAGCTAAGCTTCATCGCCGCGGACGTAGGGTTGAGTGCAAGGTTAGGCTGGCGGGCAGCCGTCGCCGCGCGGTACGCGGACGCAGACGCCCTGATCATCGTGATCAACTCCGCCCACGCGATCGCGCTGGAGGAGCTGCGGTACCAGGTTGACTGTCTGGTCCACGGGAGGATGGAGTCCGGCGAGATGCAGACGTACTGCATTGCCAGGAAGGGGATTCCGTGGCTGGTGCTGGTGAACTTTGAGGGGGGTGCCGTGGTTTGTGACCTTCCTGGGTCTGCTGGCCCGTGTGATTGCTAATCGCTTGTTGGGTTGGGTATGTGTAGGATGAGGGGATTGCAAAGGAGCAGGTAAATTGCTTGGGTCTGGATGGATTGGGTGTTGAATGGGTGGGATTCCTCTGCTTTCTGTCTCCGACGGATGGTTTTTGGTGGCAAGACAAAAGATTGACAGCTGGCAGATACTTCGTCCCATCTCGACTGCGACTGGGGAAGGGATTGAGGAGTCAATATCCTGGCTGAAGGGGAAGATTCACGTCAATGCTCAGCGCCGACTGCAGGAGAGGAATTAGGGTTCCGCGGTTAGATGAGGATGGTTCAACAATACATTCCCTGTCTGAGCACGGCTCAAATCTTCGTCTTTTGCCAATCAACAATACCACCTCAAGCTCACTAATAGCAGGGTTCGAGCATGATCAGCATTAAGACCGCCACTGCACTACAAGGAAGTACAGAAGATCCATAATCAACTCCTACCAGACCCAACCGTCATCCAACCTACTCGCAACCCTGCCCAAACCGAATCTGCATCACAAACAGACCTGCGACAGCAACACCAAGCATCCCCAACAGTATATCCCAGAAAACCCGCCCTGTAGCCCTATCCCTATCACTGCTTCCCACAGACTCGACATCCCGCTTAACCAGCTCCGCAACTAACTTCGCTCCCGCAAGACAAATCGGCACGCCCGTCCCAGGATGCGTACTCGCGCCGACAAAGTACAGCCCGCCGATGCTCGCGTGCTTCATCGCAGGCCGGAACTTCAACATATTGCCGAAGGAATGTGACAGGCCCAGGATCGCGCCGCGATCGAGATTGAACTTAATCCGCCACGTTGGCGGGGTCTCATGCGTCTCGTGGAGGATGTGTGCGCTGAGGTTCCGGATCCCCGTGCGGGACTCGATGGTGCGCAGGACCAGCTCGCGGGTATGTGCGACGATCTCCTCCCCCCATTCATCCTGGTGACTTCCTTCTCCGGAGCTGCGCAGACTGCCCACCGGAACCAGCACGACCAGCGCTTCCTTGCCCTCCGGCGCGGCGGTGGGATCGATCCGGCTGGGGACGTTGACGTAGAAGGACGGGTCGGCGGGAATGCTGTGATGGATGAAGATCGCGTCGAAGCTCTCGCGGTAGTGCTCGGCCAGGAAGATTTTGTGCGGGCGGAGTTGGGGCAGCGGCGTGTCCACCGCCCAGAAGAAGGAGATGCTGCTGCAGGAGGTCGGGCGTTGCGTGAGCGTGGCGGCGTACGGGCAGGGCGGGAGGAGGTGGGTGTAGGCGTAGACGAGGTCCGCGTTGACGATGACGATGTCGGCCAGGATCTCTTCGCCTGAGTGCAGGCGCACGCCCCGCGCAGTGTGCTGGTCGTCGGAGAGGATAATGCGGGTCACTGGGCTACGTAGCCGGTATTAGACCCCCTGGGTTTGGCCGATGCCGGCGAGCGCTTGGAGGACCTTTTCGCTCTGGCTTAGTGGACTGAGATTTGTGTGAATGAGAGGAGAGACAGATATTCAAGGGAGGTCTGTTTATTCGTTGTGGGAAAAGTTCGTGAGCACGTGAACATGAGTATCAAGTCTTAGGATGGACAGTCTCGAGAATGCGACGAAAAGACTCAACTCAACTCAACTCACCCGCTGAAACCCACCGCGCGGATACCAGATCCCGTCGACCGTCTCCGAGTACTGCAGCAGCGCGTATGTCCCCGGCGCCCCGTACGGACTCATGCCCACATACATCGAGGCAAAGGTCCAGGCCTGCCGCATCTTGGTGCTGGTGAAATAGTGCTGCGCTCGGCCGTACATGGTCGTCCAGGGACGCATGGTCAGGAGCATCCGGAAGACGTTTGGCTGGCAGAGGAGGGCGCGCAAGGACGGATAGTGCCGGCTCCTAGTGAGCGTGCGTTAGATATGACGACTCGATTCTTGTGGCATCGAGGCTTGCTTTCTTCAGAGGTATGATGGCAAAAGAATCCCGAGGGTTGACATACCGACTATAACAACTGATGGCTTTTCCATAGTTGTGGTGAATAACGATACCTGAATGGTTATTTGAGATTGGGGTTAGGGCTATACCAAGTCAACTGGTAGATAGCTTCCGCACCATGGGCATACATGGAGTGGTGATAGCTTCAACATCACATTCCTGGAAAATAAGACAGAATGAGTCTGGAGATTTTAGGCCTACCGTGCAACATTTAGCAGTCTTCCACGTCAAAGAAAAGTATCTAAGCTCACGTCGAGATGATATGACAACAATGGCATAAAAATTAAACTCCCCAAATATGCGATAGACGCTAAGAATGAGCACTCAGCTCGGTGGCATACAAACTACAAAGGGATTCCTTCGTGACACAAACAGCAGATGTCTGTCAGCAGGGTGGTCTCAGAGAGAAGCTATAACCACGTCTGGCGCCCTACAATCACACCGACGCTTCACGGCTTGTTGCATAGTTGTATGTGGTGTACTATATGTCCATTCGTGATGTATCAGAGTGTACAGTGCGGTACGACATGGTACATGCAGCCCACGACGTTTGAAGTTTAGTGATGAAGTACAAGGCTGCGCGTGACCCGGAGTACATGCCCTAATGGTCTACAAGTACTGTAAGAACCCAGGTGATCTGAGCCATCACGCATGCAGTGTCCATCGCCAGGATAGCGACCTTCTGCAGGCAATACCCGAAAGGGCTTATTTATGTGGCTCATGTGTGCGTAGTAATATTTTCTTGCTGGATCGGCTTCACATGGCGGTTAGGAATGCGTAGCGAGCCCCCTCCCCTTGCGCATATATGTCCTAGCGAATCACTCTTCCAGGCGCTGCACTGCGGATAGAGGCTTACTGAGAGACGGAGAGAAATCAAGCCCTTTGATTATCAAATCAAGCGGTAGACAAGATAACACTAATGATTTTCCTTCGATCATATGAGGTGATTTTTATTTATCAAGTAAAACGCCCCCTCGAAACTTGGTCTTTGCTAGATTTCGAGACTACCGGCCCCAACCTAAAAATGATGCTGTTCAAGTGACAACGCCGTGAGCCAAGCTGTAAATCCTAAGACCTTGTCGTCATGGCGCGAAATGCAATCACCGCACGGCGCAACAAGGGAAGCCGCAGTTTCTCACCCGGAGGCGCGCGACCCCCGCGCTGAAGTGCCGCCCCGATCGCCATGTAACTTGCGATGGTCGTCCGTAGAGGGCCCTGCACCATGGAGGGCAGGGATGCTAGGGCGCCGACTGCCTCGTCATGCAGCTTTTGTGCCTTGAGGAGAAGGCGTCTCCTCAACCGTTCCACCGGAGCACTATCCGGATTGTCCAGCACGTCTGTCGGGGTGATGCCCTCGTGAGCCAGGCCGTGGGAAGATAGACCCGATTGATCCGCGAGTCCCGGTCGATGTCGCGCGCGATGTTGACCAACTTAAAACCTTGGCCAGTCTGCTCGCCGGCCGCAATCACCGCTCGCCGCGTAGTGGCACGGTTCGCCGACGCATGATGGGGGAAGTGGTGGAACACGAGGTCCAGCACGCTGGCGGCCACGGTGCCTGCGACGTGATTCCTCTTCGGAGTCGATAGGGAAACCACTGCTCTCGCAGTCGAACTTGGTATCGGTGCGGAACCCCTCCAGGAGACCTTGGAGAGGCGAAAGGCGCAGTCGGGAGGCGGGGAGAGCCGCTATCGGTTCACTCAGCTCCGAAGGCTTAGGTTCCCCCTGATGTTCCTAGTCTGGTGAGAGCCGGTAGGCTAGCTTTGTTCTGCAATTGTTGATGGCTGTCACTGCTGTAATTCGGTCTGGAGAGTTGTCGATCAGGTCGTCGGCCACCCGACAGAAATAATATCTGAGGCTCTTTTTAGCGGGTGGTTTCGAGGTTTCTAGAGGTTAGAGACTCCTTTCAGGAAGATGAGATCAATGTGCAGGAATCCCTGAAGCATACTGCTTCCCATGTACATACTCTGACTACTGGTAGCCAAACATCGAACTGCCTTGCTCAGGAGAGCCACAAAGTCAGGATCTAGTTTCTGTGGCGAGAAAACGAAGTTCCGGAAGATTTGCCCGTAGGAAGGAACACCGTGGATACTCGACTTGGATTGAGCGAGCTTGCCATCGGTTAGGGCTATGGTAAAGTCGATTGCGGCAAATCCGAACACGATCAGCACGTTCGTTAGGAGGAAGAAGACGGCTTCTCTATACGCTGGGTCATTATCGCGACTCTCTGTCAAAGTGCCCAGCTGCTAGCGCATACTCGATATCCATATTCCTCCATACCTCCCAGCCCAGTTTCGTGCCATTCTCGATGACCCACGTTCCTCGCCGCATTGACAATGTGTCCACTATCCATAGTAACATTGTTGGGAGCATTACTGACAGAAAAATCTCGCGGCGAGGGAGAGCCAATATGAAGTGGCCGGCGATTGCCCTTGATGTACGCGCATCAGATCTAGCGTGTTGTCTTAGCCGTAAAGGCAGTAACTCTTACCACTGAGCCAGCAGAAACGGACAAGCCCAAACCAGAATCAACCCCATGTAGGTGTACCGACCTCCATCTAGGAGGTATTTGACACCTATGGCACCAGCCCAAGCCAGGACCAGGATTCCCACGCTGAAGGATTTCCCACTTGCTGGTCGCACAAAGGCAGGGAACACCAATCGACGGGTGAGTATGGTGTACAGCATATCGGTGCTGTATGTCTGGATGACAAAAAAGAAGACCTCTTCCAGAGGAATGGAACACAATGTGTAGCCGGTCACGGCTTCCCGGGGGTAAGTCCAGGCCCGGCGGCGCACAAGGTATGAATCCCACGGAATCGTGGCTGTGAGTGCTATCTATCCACAATGGTCAGATTTTGTGGGTGGGGAGAGAAGCTGCGAAAGCAAAGACGCCAAATTATGAGGTAGCGTATCGTGACCATGGTGAATATTCGCGCCCAGTCCAGGCGCGTCATGAAGGGCCAGAAGGCAGCGGTAAGCCCGACTGCCACTGGGACGTTGTAGATAACATGGCTGCCATGGTCAGCGTACGATAACGCACGAAAGAATAGCAAATTCAACCTACACCGTTGTATAGTCGTAGCCCATTCTGTCTGTGTTTCTGCGCGTGTTACACTGATTTGAGGCAAAAGTCCGACCGCGCAAATCCCAAGTTTGTCTTTTCTTCCCCTTGCATCTATGACTTTGATAACATATCAATTGCACATATCTACACCCACGCGCATGCCTACTTAGTCCTAACTTTCTGAGTCCATATAAACTTTAGTCATAGGACCTCAAAATTGATCATAGTCACCTCCATTAACGAGCATGAGTTGATGTTGTGAGGTTTGTAGTAGACTTTTGATAACATTGGAGCTTTTATGCTGTTGGAGCTGCGAAGATAATATTCGAAGTAGGAAGAATAAACTACACAAATCGCTTTACTAGGTAGACAATTGTAGGGTTATTAAACAGGCCAGCGTATCGCTAGTCAGAGTGAATATGGTTGCCTACCAAAAAGGGTCTAATGCTTGTTTCAGCATATGCAGCCTTGCATTTAACTACTGAATAAGTTAGATCTCCAGGGGTTCAAACTCAAAGCTGGTGGTCTGATCTGGTATCCTTGATATCCGAATCTCTTGGCATTCTCCGCGGGCTCCGCGGGCTCCGAGCCCGGACCAATCGTGCATCGATTATTATAAGACAAGATATCCATCCTTGTTGACAATCTATATATTTTAAACTGTCATGTACAATAGACTTACAATTGTGTTGACTTAGCTGAGCAAGCTTACGCAATATGACCAATCAAACCACACCAGTCTCTCACAATTACTATCCTTCAACAATACACCTACCACACTATGCAACCAACACAACCCCCGTCTTCTCGCTCATTGCCCAATTTGGTATCCTTTGGATTGCCGTCCTTGGAGTCGCTCTGATCACCATCCGCCGCGCACGACCTAATGCGAGTCGATCAGACCAATTTGCATTTAAATGGATGTGCCTGAGTATGTACCCTATCCTCGCCTCGACGAACCTCCCAGTCAAACACCCCATGCTAAGCACGTAAGCCCCCGTGCAGCGGGATCCATCCACCTCTTCTTCGAAGCCTACTTCGTCATCAACCATCAATCCCTCGCAAGCTCGCAGGATCTCTTTGGTCAGCTATGGAAGGAGTACTCCCTCTCTGATTCGCGGTATCTGACGTCGGACGCATTCCTTGTGTCCATGGAGGCCGTCACCGCCGTACGTCCTGCCATCCCTATCCAGACTGCACGCAGCAAGCCAGAGAAGCTGATAAATCTTGCAGTTCTGCTGGGGCCCGCTCGCATTCTTCGTTGCCTATTGCATCGCCGCCCAGCACCCCGCTCGCCACGCCCTGCAGCTCATCATGTCGCTGGGACAGGTCTACGGCGATGTGCTGTACTATGCGACGAGCCTGTTCGACCTTTACTACCACGGGATGGAGTTCTGTCGGCCAGAGGGTTATTACTTCTGGTTTTATTACTTCTTCATGAACTTTATTTGGATTGCTGTGGGGTCTTGTGAGTATTGTCTTGATATCCTGCGGTGTGGGCTGTGGGGTTTTGCTGATGTCTCGCAGATTATGCGTGTCAAAGTGCGGTGGAAATAACGCGGGCTTTTAGGAAGCTGAGTGAACTCGATCGGAAGCGCAAGTCCAACTGACCGATGTGAGAGCTGGTTACGCATTTTCGCAGAATGAAGTCTGCCTCTGTCATGACCGGATATATAATTTGGATGAGAAGGAGGATCGTTTGCAATATGTTCTGCGATACTGGCTTCCAAAGGAAGACAATTATTCGCGTGATTACTCTCTTCATGTAGATATGAGTCGCTCAAAGACCCTCATTCACTTGTGGTGAAGTCCCCCCCTGAGATTGCTCGGCAATGACAGCTGTTGAGCTCGGGTAACCCGGCTCCAGTCGACCGGCTTGGCGGTGGAGACGTTATAGCTTAGCTTTCTTGGCTCTAGTTCAGCCCTACTACTCTGCCACGGTAGCTAAGTTGGGTATAGATGTTTCGGCGCTCATTTATACTGGGACAATGATTGGTGAACTGTCTCCAACTGTTTCATTTATACACAACTCATTTCTCAGGTTGCGCAGGGCATTCCGCTCCCACAGTAGTTGGCTGTCGGTTCTCACACTAGTCTCAGTCCTCGAAATAAAAGCCCGTCCCTCGCTTTCACTTAACCGGTTTAAATCTTGCTGAGCTTCTACCCGCCCCAGAAGATTCACTCAGGATGTCTCCCTTCAACTCACTTTCTGTCGCTCTTGCCTCGATTGGAGCATGTTGTGCTGCATCCCTAGCATCCAACTCAACCTTCGAACCCCGTTACCCCGATGCAACTGTCGAGACAGTGGATGTGGTGATCGTCGGTGGTGGAGCCTCCGGAGCCAATGCGGCTGTCCACTTCCATGATGCCGGTCTCTCAATCAGGGTTGTCGAAAAACAAGGTCAACTGGTATGAAACCTCTCTTCATTTATGGGCCATGCTTTAATCACTGTGGTTCTCACCCTACAGGGCGGAATGGTCAACAGCTGGACGAATCCCGCCACTAATACCACTTACGACTGTAAGTACAATCATTGACCACCATCCAACTACACAATTCTGACAGCATGTCGCATCAGACGGCGTAGCGGCATACACCAACTACACCGGCACGACCGCGTTCTTCGACCGGCTCGGCATCGACTACGTGGAGCCCGACCTGGGCAGCACCACCCTGACCACTACCTACGCAGACTTCACCACTGGCAAGCCCGTGAATTACCTTGCTCCCAACATCACCGACGAGTTCGCCGCCCTGGAAACATTCTACAATGTCTCCAGTCAATACCAGGATCTCTTCCTCCCATCCTACGCCAAGTGGCCCGCGCCCGAAGATATCCCTGAGGACCTACTAGTGCCCTTCCGCGACTTCGCCGCCAAGTACAACCTAAACGCGACCATCTTCGTAAGCCCACCACCAACCTTTTCCCACTCACGAACCCCCTAACCATCGTCCCGGCTAGCTCATCTGGTCCGGCATCGGCGCCGGTCTAGCCGACATGCTCGACGCACCCACCCTCTACCAAATGCAGACCTTCGGGCCCCAAACCGCTGCCGCCTTTCTAGGTCAGGACCCGGAGTATGTCCCCGCCTCCCACCGCAACCAGGACATCTACGACGCGGTCGCGGACATCCTGGGCGATTCCGTCCTGCTGAATAGCACGGTGATCGATTCCATCCGGTACCCCGACAACCGGGGCGTTGAGCTGGTCGTGCAGAACCACAGCACCCAATCCCACACTATCATCCGCGCCAGACGCCTCGTAATGGCCATCGAGCCGACAGCCGCCAACACCGCCCCCTTCGATCTGGACACCACCGAGAAGAGCATTTTCGACCAAGGAAAATGGAGCGTCGTCCACACAGGAATTATCTCCCACCCCGCACTACCAGTCAACGGCGTCATCTACAACCTCCCCGCCACAGCGATCGATGGCAACGACTACGCGCTGCCTGAGCCGCCCTTCGTCGATTACTTCGAGGTGAGTTCCCCCCCCCCCCCCATCCCATCCATATTGCAACTCAAGAAACCTAGCCCTAATCACTTATTAAAAAAATAGTACCTCGGCGAAAACCTCTGGCAAGTCATCGTCGTCGGCTGGCTGGGATTCAGCGAGACCGCCGCGCAGGCCCTCGCTAACGAAGGGATCCGCCGTCTAATCGCCGCGGGGACGCTTTCCGCTTCAGTCTCCAACGGGACTACCATAAAAGTCCATGCGTGGTCGAACCACGGGGCGATGGATATGCGGACCACCGCCGAGAACCTGAGGGACGGGTTCATCCAGCGGCAGTATGCGCTGCAGGGCCATCGGTCGACGTACTGGACGGGCGCGGCGTTCGGGAACCAGCTGTCGAATTATCTGTGGGCGTATAATTTGGAGTATCTGGTGCCGTTGGTGCGGGGGAGTTTGGCGTGAGTGGCTGGGGAGTGCAGGGAAGTTAAGGGTGGGTTAGAAGTAAGTTATGGGGTTAGGGTTACGGGAGTGTTTCAGTGATCGGATTCAGGCGGAAGAAATAAGGTTTGCGTGAAATGGACTGCTCAAGTCAATGCACACCCGTCCATCTCTTAGGGCATGAGGTCTGAGCATAAATAAGTTTAGTAGCTTCGTCCAAGCTTGAGACATGGGTGACACTCGGCTGTTGTCTCTGGAACTGTGTGAGCATGAAACAGGTCTGAGTGGTCTTAAAGGCAATGAATCATTTCAAAATTGTCAGTCGGGTCTCTCTTCGGCCCACATACCTCTCTCCGGGCTCATGTTTCACCTCATTGGGACCTCGAACCGAGGCGTAAATTCCTCTTAGCCCATGCGCGAGGTATAAACCTATTTGAGTAGATCGCATCATCTCCGGGACAAAAGAATGTGCCTGTTTCAGCAACATTGCTTGTCTCTACGGAGTTGTTTCCTGCAGGGGAATGCTACCGCGCTAGTACGAGTGGCACTCGACACATCAACTGCACCCATGCCATACATACATACATATCCCGCAGCCACCGCGCGTACCTCTGGAACGCGGTTGCATGCGGGGACCTACTTACCCGATCAGGAAGTATCCCCGCCGCCCTTGATAAGCTCTAGTGGGTGCACAGCTCTTATCTTGTTACCTCCCGTAAATCAAAGTTGATAGATCTGTACACAAGCAAACAATCACCTAGAACCCATCCATCGACCTCAGGACCTATCTCCAAAACCACCACAAACACCATCCGATTGCTCCAACCTCCCACCCGAACAAGCGCATCACTTTTCTTTTTCTCAATCAATCAGCCTACCGCCCCCGCCCACCCCCCATCTCAAACTCGACCACAATCTGATCCGTCCGATGGATCTCCCACTTCCTGCCCCGGCCCCGCCCGCGCCCCGGCCGCACCGTCTCCACCTCCTCATCCCCGGACCAGATCTCCTCCTGGCTGTCTGCTCGTGTCACACTTCCTTCCGTCAACTGATGGCGCCCCTTTCTCGCGGATCCGGGTCCATACGAAGGCACCGGGGTCGGGTACGAGCGCGGGAGGCTGTAGGATCGGCAGGCGGAGGAGCGTTTGCCCAGGATGAAATCCAGGAGGGGCTGGAGGGTGGGGATGCAGGAGGCGATGATGACGAGGTTTGCTTCTGCGCTTTTGCTGGGGTTAGCTTACAGGGTTGGAGGACGGGGAATGATTGGATTGGGTATGCGTGGGCTGAGGTGGGGACGTACTTAGTCCAGAGGACGAGGGGGCAGCTTTCGTCTGTCTTTAGCGTTAGTCGGGGGTGAGGGTTGCGGTGGAGGGGGAGGAGGAGGTAAGGGAACAAGGGCAGAGCAGGGTAGGGCAAGCATACATGTGGAATCAGCAACGTCGCCGAGGGCGTCGAGGTGGGTGGTTTTGATGATGGCGGCGCAGGCGGAGCTATCCGGACCAGTTAGGGCTGCATTGTCAAGGGATTGAAGGGAGGGATGAACGAACATAGCGCCGAGCCCTAACGCCGCGCACAGGGCGAGCTTCTTATGCAGGGACATCTGTAATCGCCACAGGATCACGCTCGGGTAGATCGCCAGGCTGAGGTCGGTGAAGGCTGACAATGCTGCAACGTTGTTAGTGAGTGCCCTCCCGGCGAATGCTGAACTGCAGTAGCCATCGGCGACAGGAGAGGCAGACTCACCCCCATTAAACGTGGCAACCCCGATGATGACCCTCGAACTGCGACAGCGCGCCCCCTCGACCGTCGCCCACAGCGCGCGCGGCGGATCGCACTGGGTAAATAGTACCAAAATATTCCCCACCGCGACGGCCATCACCATCCCCGTCAGCCCCCAGAGCGCACACCGCATGCGAACCCCAGGAACCAGGATCCGGTGCAGCAGGGCGGCCACGCCTAGTTTGGGCAGCGCGAAGGCGAGGATCCCGAAGATCCAGCCGAGATCGATGGTCAGGTTCGCTCGTTCGGCGGCGGAGGGGCCGATCGTGGCGGCGTGCTTGCCGAGACCTTGGGTCACGGCGACGGTCGCGAGGCTGACGTTGCATAGCCCTAAGATCTGGGGATGGGAGTGGGTCAACGGGTGAATCATCGATATAAATGAGATAATGGACTCACCATTGAAGAAGCAATCAGCCAGTCGTCCAGCCCGAAGGCACGGATAATCTTCGTACGGATCACCAGGCGCGCGCAGACCAGCACGGTCGCAAGGCTCGTCAGAGTCCACATCACCGCCAGCAGGGCCGGGCCTTTGTTCTCTGGGTCGAACGCTGTGGTACCCGCCATGGCATGGAGGCGCTGCCACTGTTGTCGTGGACCATCCGGAAAGATTAAGAACAGCGAAGAGGCAGCAGTTGGCGGGCTTTGGGGGGATCGCTACAGCCTAGGTCTGGCGATGGTGGCATATCTTATAGGAAGCGCCCCCCCCCCCCCCCCCCCCTGTCGATTGATAGGAAAGTAATGAGTAAATGCGTTGGCGGGGGGAAATAAATGGACAGGTGCCTTCGATTTCTGTAGCCAGGTGTCAGTGCTATTTTTTTCTGATGCATCGACTTTTGATGCAGGAATTGATATGTGCAGGATTGCTATTTGTGGGCAAGGTTGGTTGGTTTACGCAGCAGTGGGGAGGGGGGTCACGCAACCCGGCCGCGCTAATTATGCAGGACGAAAAAAAATTGTTTGGGCTTGATTGTGTCGGTTCTTTTCGCGTGTTGTTTGTCTGCAGTTATCGTCCAGAGTACCCCTGACAGCAGCAGCCCCGTATTTCCCCGGAATCGGTGCTCGTTGAATGATGACCCGTGCGGCACATGCCTTACAGGTAGGTGGGAATGGGGGCGCATTCTTGTTTTGCGGCAACGCAATGACCCCCTCATATCCCTCGGCCCGGAAAATGGCTCCGCATCTCCGCAATCAATTGTGGATCCTGTCATTTCTGTCTGGACCAATTGACTTGGCTTGGGTGGGACTTAGGCCTCAACTTACTGATGTACTCATATGTACGAGTATCGAATTCCCGGATCACCGATACCCTGGTCCGCTGGGTTTGACATCAGACAATCGCATTCTTCGGTCCAATCGACGTGCTTGGTCTAGCCTGTCACAATTTTGTTCCTGGTCAAAATTCAGTGAATGCTGCATCAGACTAAATCCCTCACACAGACCTTGTACTGACCTCCGTGTGGTGCATTGTCATCCCAAAGTGTCGACCGAGATTGTCTCGCTCGTGAAAGACACCTTGAAGCCCTGCAGAATCTCAAGAATCTTGATCTTCCTCTGCTGTAACAACCATGATTGAATGCAACGACATCCCTGCGACGGTGTCGTGGTCACACGTGGTGAAGAATGTGGATGTTGAATCGCTGGGCCGTTAACCCTAAGCCCCCGAGCTCAGTGACTAACTTTGCCCCAAACTGACAGCCCGCTGAGCCCGATATTCAATGCTGGGCAGCCTTTCGTGCGACTCCAGCTAAGGAAGTCGCGCGAGTTTAATGCCAGGCGTTGAGACACCATGCAAGACTCTTGTGAGGGCCACCGATGAGCCCCTAATGTTCAAGCTCCAGGTATTGAGCAGCTGGGTATTCGATGTGTTATCGCGCAGCGTACCGGCTTCGGACTTGGGGTCGGGGTTGATATTGGGGGGTGCCGTTCGTTGACCGGAGCGATCAATCGGCTGTGGGGCTCTAGATGTTTGTAGCCATAAGGGAGCTGTGTAGGCAGGAACGGGATCGTGAGCCGAAACTTCGTGAAGCGATGATCATGGGAAACTCGGGAAGGGATCTCCGAGGCCGGGACGGGGCAGCCCGACCGACTAAGCGTGATAAGCGTCAGCTCTTTCTCTGGATAAGTCGCATCCATGATATCAAAGATTTGATGTTTAACGTAGTGGGGGAGTTGTGTGGAGGCTTGGGAACCTTATTGCTTTGTCTGTCGAGAGGAGAGTGTGTACTCAACGTGGCGTGCAGTACAATACTTCCGCCGCAGGAAAAAGGAGGCTGTGTTGTGTAGCGAGAAAATGTTTCTCTAACAGCAACCTGCGTTAATTATGGATACAGCAAATACTACTTACTAGTCTTTGAGGCTTACTGACCTGATGATTGCTCTCGATGAGCGACTTTGGGGGTATGTGTCTGCGAGACACAACTGGGAGGTTCATCAAGGAGCTCTTTTCATAGCATTCGGGTTGAGAAGACTTTGGTGGTTGCGGCTGTATGTGCTAGTGGTTCCCTCATTAGCCCTAACTGTACTGTGCTCTGGTTTTCAAAACAGAAAGAGAGGAAAAGAAAAGGGAACAAAAACCGTCATCTTCAAGGATTGTTCTCTCTAGCAAATTCAAGAGCGCCTGGAGACAATACTCAGAGCTATAGTACACGTGCTCAGCTGTATGGGAAGAAAAAAAAATGACCAGCAGGGGGGGGGGGGGGGGACAGGCGACCCCCCTTTCCCTGGCCATGCATCGGGTCTGGCCTTCGTGGAGGCTCTGGGTCTGGGAGAAAAGCGAGGCGACCAATGGCTTACCCGAAAAGCCACAAATTCTAGCAAGCAGCATTCCCTTTACTTGGAACTCTGCCAATAGCAAGTTGCTATTCTTCCCTGTCGTGTGGTTTACGTTTCACTCGGGGTCGTGGTAGCCGCGACCAAAGCGGCGAGTCAGGGGTACACACTAGAGGCCTCAAAGAAAGCCAGCTGCTCTGTGTGTGCCCATGCACGTATAGTACGAATAAGTAGCATAATGTGCTTCCTAAGTCTCGAGAATGGAGATTCAGACAAAGGAATCAAAAGGCAAATATTGAAACTGCCTCAGGGGCGTAATATTGTAAATCAAATACCAAAGAAGTGAATATCAAACTAGAGCCTCAGGGCCGCAACACTAACACCCGCTTGCCTTTTGCGACAATGGGATATCCTGCAGATCCTCCTCAATTTTGTTCATCCGATCCACCAGGGCCGCCGCGGTCTTCTGAAAGTCATCGGAGGCGAATTTCGCGAGCTCCGCAATGCGTTCTTTCCAGAAGATCCACCGCTCGCGGGGGATATCCGCCCTACCACCTGTGGCACGGTGGAGAGGCCCCTGCATTGTGCGCCTCATCCTGTCCGCTTCGAGAAAGCCTTCGTACCGCTGGCGATACAGCTCGTAGCCCGCATGGAGAATCCATTCACGCACGATAGCAAGATGGTGATCGACGAGACGGGGGTTTACATGGGGCCACTCGAGCGCGGACCGCAGCTGCCAGATGGCGAACTCCTTCCACGGCCGCAGCTGATGTCCGAGGACTCTAGCCATGAAGGAGTCCAGATTGAGGTCTTGCGCGATCCACTTATCATCCTTCGGCTTGTCTTTGTCGCCGAGTTTCAAGGGACACCGGGCATCCTGTGGAAGGTGGAGGAGTCCGCAGCACTTGGCCGTCGGATCGGGATAAATTTCAGGAAGCCCGCTCGGGAAGTTCTGTCGCATCACCCACCCCAAATAGCTAAAGCTTGTCCACAGCTTTTCCCTCACCCCCCCCTGATTCTTCTTCTTCCTCATCTTCTCCTCCTCCTCATCGATAATGATCGGTGTCAGCCGACTCAAAGCGCACATGAGCTTAATCAATCGATCCTGCCCTTCATCATCGTAGCGCGTGACAGCGGCAGTCGAAATTACCTCCAACCAAAACGGCTCTAGAGGTTTATCCCCTTTCCGCTCTTTCTCGGGAGTCAAGAAGTATGGACGGATAATGGCGTCGATGCGCTCGGCCCCGGTGTGCGGGTCCTCTATCCCGTCCACTACATCAAACACAACCTGGGCTGCTTGCTGCACGAGGGGATCGTCGGAGAAAAAGTCGCTGTTTTCCATTTTTCTGTTCGCAGTGTGTGTGTGTGTGTGTGTGTGTGTGTGTGTGTGTGGAAGATAGATAAAACTAGCTTCAGCCTGAGACACATGTAGCACTCAAGCACCTTAAATAGTGCACGACTCTGATGAAAATAGCACAACACCAATACACCTCCTTTGTGTAAGATTTTCAACATGTCTTTGAAGCTGCACTTCCATTATTAGAATTTTGACTGTCCCAGCCATCTAGTTGTAAGGTAGTTGATACACTTTGTCTCAAATTGCAGTCTCCGGTCTTTGTCTGTCCTTATCAGAAGAAAAACAAGAGCTGCCACTACTGTGATCTGCTTACCTTTGATCTTTGATCCTCTTGTCTTCATTGATGAGGGACTGGCCTATGATCACAAAGGCACAGAAGTATGCCCGGCCACAACATGGGGTCTCAGCGCGAAACCGCCCTCGCAGGCTGAGTGAGGCATAATCCCATCATGTTTCTCTACTGTCTGCCTATGCTCTTCGCCGCAGTTTCACAGTGTAGCAGATGGCATCGTGATCGAGTGCAGCAATATGGTTCATTGCAGTATACCATGGGGGGCATAAATAGTCGTGCTCTAGACCTGCACCATGGCAAACACAATCCTAGCTATTAATATCTCTCTTTTCCTTGACTTCGGCAGATATCATGGGACTCTTACCAATGAAATCGTTTTTCCAGTGGTTCGGGTTTTCAAAGACCCGAAAATCAAAAGAGGACCACTCTTGCAGGCTTCTGGATGATACGTTGATTCACAGCAATACCTCCTATGTATGCCTTCACATTCTGTTCTTGGGTGTAAGCTGACAATCAAGGAATTTAGTGGTCTCTCAGCGAGCTTCCCTTCACGCACTCTAAGTGGGATCTCCACTACATTTCCATCGAGCATGCGCTCAGGTCGGCAGAGCATATAGAGGACCTGCCGGAGGGAAAAGTGTGTTATAACAAAAAGGGTCTCCCATACCAAGAGCACCCTAAGGAGTATGAAAATAGGGAGAAGATATTCCCCCCCGGAAAGACGCATCGCGAGGGGCCATTGCGACCAGAGGATAGAATGTGGAAGACCGGAACGGAACCAGGCCCTGCTCGTATCATCGGGCCTCAAAAGGAACATGAACCTAGGTGCAGGAAACGACCGCACTGGAAACTACCGACGTACTGGAAACCATGCTATCATGATAAGCAAAGAGGGTATGATGATAAGAACATGGTCCCCGCAACCTATCACTCAGGTAAGCTATGAGCTCACTCACCCTACCGGTGGTATATCACGTCAACCGTGCTTCTCTTATGCCTCCTTGCTTTTGTCAACCTATCTAACAAATTGCAACCCTAGCGACCGGTCTCGCTCGGAGGCCAGTTTCCGCGCCGACTTGAGCCACAACAGTTCCCCTCGAAGATCAAGTCTCTGTTTTGATCATCTGTGTTTGCAGTTCATCTGCGACGCCCATTCATCGTCCTGTTTGGTGTCTTCTTGCCACCTTCTACCGCATCTGATTGTCAAAATCTCTCGTTTGTTGCTTAGATCTTTCGGTTTTCTCGCGTTATCTTCTTGGTCTTCGGTTTCGTACCTCCTTGTTTTGTCAGGATCTTTGTTTCGATACCACCTTCTCTTGGACTCTTTCGGTGCCTCCTTCTGTGTTCAATTGTTCTGATATGCCAGCCCTGTCTAAGCCTTATTGTTGGCCAGTGTCTGTCTTTTTGTACTTACCGAAATCCATTGTCATCAATTGCATGGCTTTGTTGTCCACCATCCTAGCGGAATTGCGGGCGTCCTTTGACCAAGTCCTTAGGGCTGGCTTGCTTTCTACGTTCCGCGTTCGTTTTGGGCCTGGGTCTGGCCCATCCTTGAGCAGTAGATATAACGGGTCAACCACGGCAATAAACGCAGCTCCCAACCATCTAACAAATAGTCTTGTCTGGGATTAGTACATGACCTCATGGACAGTCTACTTGTGGCATTTCGGCAACCCATTCAATCGACCGCCCCAGGCTCCGGCTAATGGTCGATCGCACCCGATCTAGTAAGGTCGATTCCGGCTCCGGATTTCTTGGCGGACCCGACCAGACGGTAGCAGCGGTCCGATCGGATATTGTATTGATCCAACTGACATCAAATATCTGTAATTACCAATTTGCCAAGAAAATGCGGCAGTGGAAGTAGAAGGATAGGCAGGGGGCACGTGTGACTGTCGGAAATTCCATTTCCTTTTCCCTCCTTGGACGCAGGGATCGCCTGCTGTAGGTCAGCAACTCATGAATGAGTTTTGATAGAGTTAGGTATGTGTGTCATGAATAATCCTGTCTCAGTAGCATGGTGGGCCATCAATTCCATACAATGACCGTACTTTTACCAACAGAGGATAAAGAAACTAGTGGGGCATTCATTCCAACATAGCGGAACATTTTCTCCAGTTGGTCTTTGGGCTTACAATCCATTGTACTATCTCTTTATTGCATAGCGACATCCTCATCTCCTTCTTTCTTGTTACCTTCTGTCCAAGAAACATAAAAAGACATTGTGCTATTTCTCTGCGCCCATTCTTGATCCATCTCTCTACAGGCGACGCACAGCTGAGGATCTGATTTATCCAGACCGGCAAGTATCATGATGTCGTCTTATCCTTATCGTCTTTTTAACCTCCTGAGCTCTGCCTTCGCTCCGCAGGAGCCATCCCAGGACCAGCAGACGCTGGTGGGTCAGGCCGATGCCGGGGAAGAATGGCCAATGCTGCAGGAGCAGACAGGTCAAGACCCCGACCTGCGTGAGTACTTGCCTGGTGCTCGTGAGTACATCGTCCACCCCCCCTCGCGCGTAGCATACCCTGAAAACCAGCAACAGGATCACCCACAGCCGGACGCAGGATCACCCCAGCGCCGCTCCGGTCGATATCACTACGTGCGGGATAACATGGGTAGATGGATCTGCGCCTTTCCGGGCGCCGATGGGCAACCCTGTAAAGCTGCTTACTACAGCCATACTGGGTTGTGTAAGCACTATCAGGTGAACCATGAGCTGAAGAAGCCCTATCCGTGTCAGTTCTGCGGGCGGAGTCTGTTGTTCTCTACTCGCGCGCAGTATACCAAGCATATGAAGCGCGCTCATTCGGCGTAGATGGCTGGGTCTCGGGGTCGAAGCAACTAACAACGGGAACTCTAGGTCTGAAGAGAATGAATTTGAGTGATTTCGAATTGAGAAGTGGTATTTTTATAGTGTGGTTTCGTTGAAAGGAGCATATTCCTCTCTTCACACCCGATGCATCAGAATGAGGTTCAGCCCTAATCCTTCTCCCGTCTTTCTATGGTTGAGTTCCCCCCAAGCCCTCAACCGAGTCCGCTAGCTTGAGATTGCCTCACCACGCGTGAGCATGTCCAGGCCTCATCACGCGCCACCCGAAAGACTGTTCGAGAGACTGGGAGCTGTCTTCTGATGTCATCATTCTCTCCGTCATTTGCATAGCTCTATAAATCCTTATTACGTCAGCTGACCACCAACCACGTCTTGGTGGCGCAATTGGTTAGCGCGTACGACTGTTAATCGTGAGGTTGAGAGTTCGATCCTCTCC